>NW_026898980.1:0-66913 GCF_033153095.1 Gastrolobium bilobum
TCAACTTAGTACCTGGTGTGGGGCCTATCTCATTGGCTCCATACCGGATGTCACCAGTGGAGCTAGCAGAGCTTAAGAAGCAATTAGAATAATTGTCCCGCAAGAATTTTATCCGACCGAGTGTATCTCCTTGGGGTGCACCAGTTATCTTTGTGAAGAAGAAGGATGGGACGATGAGATTGTGCACTGATTATCGTCAGTTAAACAAGGTGACAATAAAGAACAAGTATCCTCTACCACGCATAGATGATTTGTTGGATCAGCTCAGAGGTGCTTATGTGTTCTCGAAGAATGATCTTCGTTCTGGATATCACCAGATCCGAGTAAAGGCCGAGGATATTTCGAAGACGGCTTTCTGATCCGGATATGGTCACTATGAGTATCTAGTGATCCCATTTGGGCTTACTAATTCCCCGGTTGTGTTTATGAGTTATATGAACCAGATTTTCAAACCACATTTAGATCAGTTTGTTGTGGTATTCATTGATGATATTCTGATATACTCCAAAAGTAAGGAAGAACATGCAGAGCATTTGAAGATAGTCCTATAGATTTTAAGGGAGCATCAGTTATATGCCAAACCATCCAAGTGTGAGTTTTGGTTACATGAGATCCAGTTTCTTGGACACGTCATCTCATCTACAGGAGTGGCTGTTGATCCGAGTAAAATTGAAGTTGTGCTGGATTGGGAGAGACCCAAGAGTGTTACTGAGATCTGGAGTTTTTTGGGTTTAGCCGGATACTACAGGCAGGTTATTAATGGATTCTCCAGAATCGCCTTGCCATTGACTAGGTTGACCCGAAAAGGGGTGCCATTTGCATGGACCCTTGGGTGTGATGTGAGTTTTCAAGAATTGAAAGATAAGTTGACTACCGCACCGGTTCTGATTCTTCCTGATCCAGAGAAGAGATTTGAGATCTATTGTGATGCATCCAAGTATGGATTAGGGTGCATGTTGATGCAGGAGCGAAAGGTAGTGGCCTATGCTTCTAAACAGTTAAGACCACATGAAGAGAACTACCCTACTCATGATCTTGAGTTAGCGGCTGTGGTTTTTGCATTAAAAATATGGAGACACTTCTTGTATGGTGCTACCTTCACAGTTTTTAGTGATCACAAAAGCTTGAAGTATCTATTCGATCAAAATGAGCTTAATATGAGACAAAGGAGATGGATGGAATTCCTGAAGGATTATGAGTTTGACCTTCAGTATCACCCTGGAAAGGCGATTGTAGTGGCTGATGCCTTGAGCAGAAAGACCACAGGTGTGGCTAGCATGATGATATCAGAGTATAATTTGATTGAGGAGTTCAGGGATTTGCGAATTTTCGTGACACCATTTGAGACTTCATATTTCATGACTACGGTCAAAGTCCGAAATTCGTTAATGAAAAAAGTTAAAGCTGCCCAAGTGCTTGATGAAGGGATCCAAATGATGAAAGAGCAAGATTTTGTGTTCACCGATGCTTTTCATGTGAAATACTACAAAGATCGGTTAATTGTCCCAAAGGGGCCAATGGTAGAAGAAGTGTTAACAAAGGGCCATATAGGTAAGTACACCATTCACCCGGGTGTAACTAAGATGTACCAAGATTAGAAACAAAATTTTTGGTTGTCTGGGATGAAGAAAGACATAGCCCAGTTTGTGAATAAGTTCCTTATTTGTCAGAAGGTAAAAACTGAGCATCATAAGCCTTCTGGTTTGTTACAACCATTAGATATTCCAGAGTGGAAGTGGACGAGTATATCCATGGACTTTGTTGTTGGATTACCGAGAAGCCAGGCTGGATTTGATTCCATATGGGTTGTGGTTGATAGGTTGACTAAATCCACCCATTTCATTCCAGTCAAGACGACTTTCTCCACAGAGCAGCTAGCCAGACTATATGTCAGAGAGATTGTGAAGCTTCATGGCATTCCCGAAAGCATAGTCAGTGATCGGGATCTGAAGTTTACTTCACGCTTCTGGGAAGCGTTGCATGAGGCCTTTGGTACTCAATTGAGATTGAGTACTGCATATCACCCGCAGACAGATGGTCAGACAGAGAGGACCATTCAGACACTAGAGGACATGTTGAGAGCATGTGTGTTAGAGTAGGGTAATGCTTGGGACAAGTACCTGCCACTGGTTGAGTTCTCCTACAACAACAGTTATCATGCCAGTTTGGGTATGGCTCCTTATGAGGCCTTGTACGGCCGTAGGTGTAGAGAACCTACTTGTTGGACGAAGATTGGAGAAAGACAGTTATTGGGGCCAGACTTGGTCCAAGAGCCTACAAAGCAGATTGAGATGATTAGAGATAGGCTGAAGAAATCCCAGAGCCGTCAGAAGAGTTACTACGATGCTAAGCACAGACCCCTCGAGTTCTCTGAAGGGGATCATGTATTCATCCGATTAGCACCAACTACAGGTGTTGGGCGTGCCTTGGGGGAAAGGAAGTTGAGTCCACGGTTCATTGGGCCCTACTAGATAATAAAAAGGGTCGGACCGGTGACGTATCAACTTGCCCTACCTCCCAACTTGGCGAATTTACATGACATCTTCCATGTGAGTCAGCTTCGCAGATATACATCTGATGATTCACACATTGTACAACCTGATGACATAGAGGTTAAAAAGGATTTGAAGTTCGTTGTTGGACCTTCTAAGGTTCTTGCTCGAGATGAGAAACGGCTTCGAAATAGAGTTATTCCCATGATCAAGATTCAATGGGAAGGATTAACACCTGAGGATGCACATGGGAGTGGGAGGATGATATTCTCCGGCGATATCCCAACTTTGATATCAGGTATGATCCGATTTTAAGGACAAAATCTTTTTAAAAGGTGTGGCGAATATAAAAACCCTAATTAAATTATTTTTAAATTAGAGGGTTATGATGAGGAACGTATGGTCATAAATGAAATGAGGATGAAATTCTAAGAATTTTGATACCCATATTGAGGGTATTTTGCACAGATGAATTTTCATCTGTTAATTTTGACTGCTGACGCAGTAACAGTTAGTAGAATAGCTCCAAGTTAGCAAATTATAGTTAGAGAGCTAATATAATGATATAAACATCATGAATGAGGTTAGGATATGATTTGATGAAGATATATACCCATATTGGGGTATTTTTAAAAAGTCACTTCTGCCGGGTATTTCGTACTGCTGTAGCAGCAACCGGTAGAATCCCGAAATGGGAAAAAGATGAGAAAATGGAAATAAAGACCAATATATTCCTAACAAGTCATAATTAGACAAAAAATGTTAAAGTTAAGAAGATTATGAAATCCGGGTACAGCTAAGAACATCGGTAAAGACTACAGTGCAATTAAACAACTGTTAGTGGATCTGTGATCGACTAATCAAATTTTTAAGTTATGAACATGATAATTAGACAAAATTAATGTTGAGTACTTAAAGTTAGAGTCTTGAGAGTTTTCAAGTAAAAAATTTGACGACGGATCAGTTAAAAATTACACCGGGTCTCACTAAAGGACGAATGGCCACTTAGTGACATGGCACCCCTCATTAGGGCACCACTCCTCCCATTTCTGGTCAGAATGTGAAGCTCCCCTTCTCACTTCTCTCTCTAAAATTTAATTTTTGAATTTGCTCTCACTTCTCTCTAAGGTTTCATCTCCAAAACCTCTCCAAATCACCAAATCTCCTTCACCAAACTTGCTCCACTCACTCTCCTCTTCACAACCATACCATTTTCATGGTGTGGATCAAATTTTCGTTTTCCTTATCCCCAAACACAGCCATGGTTTTGAAGGTTTTGAGAGCCATGGAGTTATGTTCTTGAGTTCTCTTGAAGAACAATACATCCTTGCTTGGTTCTTTGAGTTCTAGTGTAAGTGTTCTTAAACTTTCTTGAAAAATATCATCTTTTTATCTTGTGTTCTTGAGCCTAACTCATGAGCATGTTCATGAAGGTTTGTTCTTGCTTAAAGGAGGGTTTTTGGTGGAAAAAGGTGGAGACTTGAGTTAAAGGAGGAACCTTGAAGATGTAAGCTTCTATTTGAGTGAAATAACTCAAAACGCCTTTCCTTTGTACCCTTGTGTGCCACGGTTTTGATGTGTCATGAAGGAATATTGTTTAAAAAATTTTATTATGTCATGGTTTGATGATGATCTTTAAGTGTAAGTGTGTGTGTGTGTGTGTGTGTGTGTGTGTTTGGAACCATGGAATGATGGATTGGATGACTAAAGGTGCCACCTTTGGACCTTTGAGTGAGGTTCATGTAAAAATATGACTATGAACCCTAAATGGCCCATGAACATTTTGGCCATATCATGTAAGGATGGGGTTTGATGACAAAAAAATGTGATTAAGTTGTTAAGTGTGGAAAAAATGATTAGAAAGATTAACTAGGTAGGTTAACTCTAAGTAAAACTCACTAATCATGTTTAATAATGGCTAAAAACCCTAATTAAAATAGCTCATCAAATCTACCCCATAAAGTATATAAGGATTTAGTTATGTTAAAATTAAGGAGATGATGAATTGGGGGATTAATTAAGGGTAGAGATTAATTAACAAAAGTAATTAAGGATTTAACTCTAAAATGGGACTAAATCAGGGTTTAGGTACACTAATTAAATAATTAGTAAAATTTAAGTATCATGACATAATGGGACAAAGAATATTTCATAATGTGACTTAATAATAGAAAAGTCCAAGAATTAATGTGAATTAGGATTTATAATCAAAAGTAATTAAGGTTTGTTAAGTAAACACATTTAAGGCTAAGTAACCAGTTTTTAAGCGCAATTGGGGAGAGCATATCTCCCTCCACAGAGGTCATATAGGACTGTTCCTTATATCAAATTTAAGGTTGAGAAGTTAGCTATGTGGTGTCAAAATTTGGTATCAATTGAAGATGTATTTCGTTCTGTATGTTCGTTTGAGTGAGGACTGCACAGGGAGGCCATGTGCAGGGGCTGTACATGGCTGCAACTTCCACGAATTGTTTCTCCCTCTGTGCTTACTCAAATTAGGCTCATAATATTTAGAATTAAAGATAAAGGTGTCTAGTTGTCTACATAAAAATGTGAGAACAATTGGTTTATTATATTTTCCAGAATCAAAGAAATGGTAAAGGGTGTTTAGGGCCCTATTCGGATGTTTAGGGCCCTTTTCGGATGTTTAGGGCCCTGTTAGGGGTGTGCAAAAAAATTGGTTCAGTTGCCTTGCTCTTGATCTGACTTTGATCTAACCCATAAATACCTATTTTTTTGAACTGGGTTAAATATTGAACCACATATATTTGGGTCAATTTTAGACTTGACTTGTTGTAATAATTGACTCATTGACCTAAAACTTGACCTAGACCCATTTTGTGAAAAAAAAATCAAAAATCACAGTAAGGCAATTTAGGGCTTATGTTCTCTCTTCACCCGATAAAAATGAAAACAAGCTTGTTGAGATGTTGGAATACGAGCCAAGGTAACTTGTGTGTTCTAAATTTTAGTAGTACTATCACATATACGGTAGAGAGGGAAATTGGATCATATTATATGAGTGATTAGAGATCAATGTGAAAATATATCTGTGATCCAGTGACTTTGAATCCGGAAGGGATTACAAATTCACAGGCTTTGATTTTGATACAGCATGTGATAGGATAATAGTTATTTTGTCTACCTAAAGATTTTATGTGCTATAAGCCTCCAAGATTCCATGGGGTAGTCAAGAAATGGGATAGATTGCAGACACTAGTGTTGATTAAATAAGAGTTAGTCATACTACATAAATTGTTCGTAAATATCTGTTAATTTTAATTTCTTACATTGAGTAAATGGAATTCTTATGCTGATATTTTATGGGATAATTTTATGTTTGAATTGTTTTTTTTTAATTTATCATCAATTTGGAGCTTTTTGGTGATCCAATAAAATCATGATAATTGCTAATTGCAAATATCAATTATGAGTTAGAATGAGCTACCCATGACACTAATTAGTACCATGGAATAGTAATATTAGCACTTTTTTCGAAGAATTGGTATTTATTCAACAAATATCAAATTTATTATATAATTTATATATTTTAAAACAAATAAATAATTAAATTACTTGAGTTTAAAAATTAAATCAATAACTATAAAAAAAATCAAATAAAAAACAAGTTTTGAAATCAAGTCAAAAGTGGGTCAGGTCAGATTTGCACGATTTTGAAACCAAGTCAGACACACATCAAAAACCAAGTCAGGTCAGATTTGATCCAGTTCTGAACTAGTTCAAAAAAAAAATTAAACAGGATCAGACCTGACTTGGATCAAATTAAATTGGATCGGGTCAAAATACTTGACCTATAAAATCAAGTTGGGTCAGGTCGGCACAAAATCCTGACCCGACCTGGCCCATGCAAAGCCCTAACTCAAATACCTCAACCAATTACAATCAAAATAGCATAAAAAATATAGTTCCAACATGATCACTATATTAATAATCCTAACTTGAAATTTATCCAAAATAAACGCTCTTCTATTGACATCATCAAGAACATGTCCTTCTTTCTTTTAGTATTAAGTATTTTAACTACCAAGAATCGAGTATTGTAATCAAAATTTTGAATATCTTTTATAGCATCCGAAATATTAAAAAAGGCCATTGGTAAGCTATTTCAGCTGTCAAAATTTAAGATAGGTTTAAGAAAAAGCCTAACCAATTTCATGTTTTGATATGCTAAAAAAAAAATCCCAAACAATTTCAGATTTTTTGAATTGTTTATAATTTTGTATTTAAATACTTGAGAAATATTACAATATTAATGAATTGATTTACAAAAGTTGTGCCTATAATTTATTTTGGCTTTGGTTTTGGGGGGAATGACTTCTAAAATCACTGTAAGCTAACAACAGTTGGTGTTAGCCTTGGTGCACCATAACTTGTATAAAGACGGAAGTCTATTATTGATTTTTTTTGTTACATAAACGAGGCAAAAGCCCCAAAAAACAAAAACAGAACAGAACACTAACTAAAAAAATGCAAGAAAAGCAAAAACAGCAAATTAAACATGAGCAGCAGGCGTGATGTCTCCTGGATCAAGGCAATTAGCAGTGAGTAGCATCGGCAGATCCAGATGAGGGGATGAAAACGTAGAGAGACCAAAATCCTTGTTGATGGCATCTTTGGCTAGCCAGTCCGCACAATTATTGCTAGCTTTAGGAATATGAGATATAGTCACCAACCAGTCTCTATCAAGTAAAACTCGAACCTTAGCAACCAGTGCAAGCTTTCGAGTGTCATTACCATCCAAGGTAAGTAAATTAACTACTATAAGAGAGTCACTTTCAACGTCTATCTTCCTCCACCCATTCTCCCAGGCAAAATTTAATCCATAAAAAACAGTCCAGATGTCAGAAAGAAAGGGGGAACAAGAGCCCAAAAAAGACAAAAAACCACCTAGCCAAGTACCTTTATGATCTCTGAGAAGACCACCACACGCAGCTTTTCCGTTAGAAACAGCCTCATCAACATTTAGCTTGACTGTATCAACTTCAGGATAGGTCTAGGAGGTAATGGCTTTCTCAGTATCGCATCTATTGCATAGATTATGAGTTCTGCTCAAGTTAATCTGATTTAAGAAAGATGATATACAATGCTCAGGATTATTAGGCCTAGAGAAATTTTCTTCATGGATTTCAGCATTCCTCCATGTCCATAAAAAGTAGCATGCTAGGAAAAAGTAGTTTCTCCAGTCCATCCTGTTTCTTTTTGTGAAGCATAAATTCATATTCAACCATTCTTGAAAAGAAGAACAAACAAAAAAGTTAGGGGGAAGGGGTTGAAACAGATTGAGATTCCAGATGACAAATGCCTTAGGACAGTCCCGAAAAGCATGTAATAGATCCTCCACTTTGTCGTAGCAAAAAGGACATCTATCAATAGTATTACCCCACTTGGCAGTTCTATCCCTTATTAGCAATCTGCCATGTCTCAATTTCCATATTAGAAACTTTATTCTTTCAGGGCCTCTCCACTTCCAAATTCTATCCCAAACTCTATCAGAGGTGATATCATAAGTCCTCAAGGGGGCGTTTGGTAGAGGAGAAAAAAAATTTTACTAGGGAAATGTAATTGCTAGGGAAATGGTGAGAAATGAAGTTTGGTAGGAAAATTAAAAAAAGTTGTTTGGTTGATCAAAATTTACCGGAGAAATTCGGTAGAATTTTACAAGTCTATGTTTGGTTGAAGGTAAAATATAGATGGGAAAATATGGTTAAATTACCACAACAACCCTTGACTAAAATAAAATAGGAAAATATGGTTTTAGTTTCTTGTAGATTTCTCAAACATCAGGGTCATTTTGGTCTTCTTACTTGCAATCCTTTTTGGATTTCCCCATCTATCACCAAATACCACCTTGTAGGTGGTATTATTCAACAGTGTTTTTTACACACAAAAGCAAATACTAGGCAAATGAGTTCCCTAGCAAAAAAATTTAAAACATGATACCAAACATGGACATCCAAAAATACCACTTCTATTTTCCTATCTATCCTTCACAAATTCTTCTACCAAACACACCCCAAGAGATTCTTATAGGCAATGTTGACAAGAGATTGATTGGGATTCTAATTATTCCAAGACAAATAATCAAAACCAGCAACTGGATTAGGGGGGAGATTTCCATGATCACATTTACTATATCCGAAGTAAAGTAGTTCCTAAAAGCTGTAGAATTCCAGCCACCATTGGGAATAGCATATTCCACCACCTTTTTACATAAGCATTCAGGACTAGGAGGAGATATAGCAAGAGATAATAAATTATGATCCAAACCTGTCCAGCTATCACACCAGAAATTCACAGATGAACCATCTCCAATTTGCCAAATTAAAGATTTTAAAGGACTAGGCCAGATTTTATTGATGTTTTTCCAGAGATGGGAATCATAAGGTTTACAATTTATCTCCCTAGTAAGGTCCAATTTCCTACCATATTTAACAATAAGAACTTCATCCCACAGTTGAGGAGGAGAATTAATCAGATTCCAAATGAGTTTATGAAAAAAGCTTCATTATGCTTCCTTAAGTTAATGATGCCTAACCCACCAGAATCTTTAGGAAGTCTCAAATTATCCCAAGAGATGAGATGATGTTTTCTTTGATTATCAGTATCCCCCCAAACGAATTTTCTTTGCAATTTCTCAATATCATCACAAATTCCAATAGGTAAAAGGTTGTTTTGCATTTGGAACATTGGGATAGCAAAAAAAAACTGACTTGGCAAGAATAACTCTCCCAGCCATGGATAGACATTGCTTTTTCCAGCCTTGAAGCCTATTATGAACTCTATCCAAAATGTCAGTATAGTTATTTTTATTAATTCTACCATGTTTCATCATATAACCAAGATATCTACCAAGGTTTTTTGTATGAGCAAAACCACTAATATTGACAATATCTCTAATAGTGCTTTCTGGAACATTTTTAGAGAAGAAAATGCTGGATTTTAAAGAACTGACCTTCTGCCCAGATATGTCTCCAAACAGGGAAAGAATAGACATAATGGTAGAGATTTGCTCAATGTTAGCTTCAGCAAATAGCATCAGATCTTCAGCAAATAACAGATGAGATATTTTAGGTCCTCCTTTACCTGCTGTCATAGGATTCCATCTCTTACTATCCACTGCATCCGCAATTAAGTGAGATAATTTCTCCATACATAGCACGAAAATGTAGGGGGAAATGGGATCACCTTGACGCAAGCCTCTATTAGGAGCAATAGAACAAGCCTTAGAACCATTCCATAAAATTTCCAGATTAGAGGAAGTTATGCAGTTCATTATGATATTGATCAGGGAGTCAGGGAAATTTATTTCCAGAAGCACTTTATGAATAAAATCCCAAGATATATGATCATACGCTTTCTCAAGATCATTTTTAATGGCAAAGAAACCCCTAACATCCCTCATTCTACTCATTGAATGCACCATCTCCTGAGCAATTACTATATTATCTTGAATCTGCCTAATCGAAACAAAGCTGACCTGGTAAGGAGAAATTAACTTTTTGAGTAGAGATTTAAGTTTACTAACTATAAGCTTGTTGATTCCTTTATAAAGAACAGAGCACAACGCAATAGGTCTGAATTGAGCTATTCTCTCAGGTTTTTTCAACTTTGGAATCAGTACAAGAAGGGTCTGATTGACCTCTCTGATATTATTCGGATTATTCCATAAAAATTTAATAAAATCACAAGTTTGCTGCCCAATCAGATTCCAATTCCTATGAAAAAATAAAGCGGGAGAACCATCTGGACCAGGAGCTTTCATGGCCCCAATATCAAAAAAGGCGACTTTAATATCTCTATCAGAGATTCTCTGGTTCAGAAGATCCATATCAGATTCATCAATTGCAGGCCATCTAGGTTTAGTTATATGCTATGGTGTAGCAAGACTTTCCTCTTTGAATAAAGCAGGATAGAATGAATGAATTAGGATCATTAAATTAACTTCATCTCTCACATAATGCCCCTCATCATTCTTTAACTCCACAATCTTATTCTTTGCTCTTCTAATTATAGTAGTAGTGTGATAAAACTTTGTGTTCCTATCACCATCAGAAATTCACTTACACCTAGCTTTTTGAAACCATAATAATTCTTCTTGTTCTAGGACCTGATTCAGCTCCTCTTGAATAATGTTTTCATGGTAAGATAATTCCTCATCACGCAGATTCGAGTGATTAAGTTGGAGATCATTAAGCTTTTTCATGAGATGATCTTTTTTTGTTTGTATACAACCAAACACTTGCTTATTCCATATTTTCAAAGAAGGAACAAGATTATCCAGACACAAATTGATATTAGAAGTAGGACACCAAACTTTTTTTAGAAAGGAAGGGCAGTCTTCATGATCTTGCCACGCAGCCAAGAATCTAAAAGGTCTCTCTCTCCAACCTGAATCTGAAGAAAAGAGATTCAAAAAAAATAGGCTTATGGTCCGAATTAAGCCTGGGTAAAGCTCTGACAGAAGCATCCTCAAAAGTAGTTCTCCAATCAGCATTAGCACAAATCCGTTCCAATCTTTTATAAACTCTATCCAAGTGCAGCCATTTTGATTCTCGCCATGTAAAATTAGAACCCAAATAGCCAAGATCCATCACTTTACATTCATTCAGAACATAGGCAAACTTATTACATTTTGTAAGATTAACAGGAGGACCCCTCATCTTCTCCTTTGCAGAAACAATTTCATTAAAATCACCCATCATCACCCAAGGACTAGTCACACTGTTACTGAATCTGATGAGATCAGTCCAGAGGTTTTCACGAACTTCTTCTTTTGGATTGGCATAGACAATAGAAAGTATGAATTTCTCCCCAGAATTGCAAGAGCAGGAACAATGGATATATTTCCTATTGTTTTCAATTAAGGTAATCGAAAACCATTCATCCTTCTATAAAATCCAAATACCTCCCACAAAACCAACAGCATCTTCTACAATGAAATTCCTAAAGCCCAATTGCTTTATTTTCTTCACAGCCATCCTTCCATTAATTCTCGGTTCAAGAATGGTAACAATACCAATCTTATTCTTCTTGATGAAATTACATAGGGTGGTTTTAAAAGCTTTTTTGGCAGCACCCCTGCAGTTCCATACAAGAACATTCATGATGTACTATTGATGGATCCAGAATTACTGAGTTCCTGGTTACTCTCTTCCATAGCTTCAACAAGAACCTCCTTATTGGGGTTTTCCATATCCATATTCTCCATCCCACTGCTGTCAGAAGGATCAGCTATCAAAACAGAATCAGGAGGATCTGGATTTATTACACCAACCTTGGAAAGCTTCAAGCAGGATCTGGTAGTCACCACATGAGAGACATCCTTATTGTTACACACAGGGGTCAGGGTCTATCCACAAGGGGCTGGAATACCAGTTTTTTCTGTTATCTTACTTTCAGAACTCGAATTTGCAGATACATTTATCTTGGATTTATCCACATATCCTGATGAAGATGATACCTGTAGATTCTTTTCTTTAGTATTAGTAGCAATCTCAGTTCTGGTG
Source organism: Gastrolobium bilobum (assembly GCF_033153095.1). Classification (NCBI taxonomy): domain Eukaryota; kingdom Viridiplantae; phylum Streptophyta; class Magnoliopsida; order Fabales; family Fabaceae; genus Gastrolobium; species Gastrolobium bilobum. The sequence continues at coordinate 12,020 of NW_026898980.1, forward strand.
ATGTAAGCAGAAAAAATGAAGGTAGTAGAGTCGTCACCCACATCTTTTTTACTGCTAGAAATATCCTTTCTAGGGGGAATCTTTCTATATATATAAGGAGCAGGGTTTTTCTGGGCAGGAGGATTAAGTTTGCCATAAGTGGGAGCTTTATTTTCTTTATTATTGTTTCCTCTAGGTTGCTGATTAATTCTAGTAGCATGATGGGGTACAGAGGTATTGCCTATCTCCTTTCCAGTTCCTTTCTTTAAAGAGGTAGAGGTCGAATTATTCATTATATTCGAACCAAACCTTCTGGTATCAGGGTTATATGTTTATTGAGGGTAATGGTTTTTCTTCTTTTTTTGGACAACCATCCAAGGACCTAATCCCTGATTTACAGAAGGGCTTTAAGGAGCAAAGTCACTGGGAGGCTGTTTAGGCTCTTCTGGTTTCTGTTTAGCAAAATCAGGGCAAGAATTCCCATTGTGGCCATACCTACCACATTTCAGACAGATTAAAAACAAGCCTTCGTACTCAATACGAAAGACTTCATCTTCAATAAAGTATTCTCCTCTTAGAGGCTTAGATAGATCCATATCAACACAAACTCCACCAAATTTCCCCTATCACCAGTAGATGTTGTTTTATCGACTTTAAGAACTTTTCCTATAGTATTTCCTAAGTGAATAAGGAAAGGATACTCACAAAATTCCTGTGGGATGCCTGGGAGCCTTATCCATGCCGCCACTTTGTGGATATTTGCCTTACCTGGTTTGAAGCATGGTTCTCATTTTCTGATCGCTAGGTAGTCGCCTAGTAGCACCCAAGGCCCTCCTGTAATAGCTAAATTAAGATCTTCTAGGCTTAAGAATTTTACTGAGAAAGAGTCATTTCCCAAATCTACCACCACGATGGTTCCAGCCTTTGCCCAGAGATTTTTGAGTCTATTCTTCATAAATGTGACTCCTACTTTCTTACCCAATGGTTTAACAATTAGGGCATTCTTCCACGGTTCCCTCATTCTCTGCTTCGCTTCCTTTGAACATCGTATCTTCACAGATTCGTCCACTCCAAAGATTGCTTGAAAACCTCATTCAGAGATTTCTCCCGACTTGGGGTCAAGTGGGTTATTTCCAACTTCTTCCATGTCTTCCATCCAAGATGAATTAGATCCCTGGACAATGTTCTCTGATCCCAGCGCCTTAACGAAAGATCTATGATTTCCAGATGCAGACGTTCCAGAAAGACTTTCTTGTACCGCCCCTCTATTCTAAGAATCAGCAACAAATTCTTCACCATTTTTCGACCTCTTCACACTTCGTCTTAACAGATCCTTCTTCTCCGAAGAAATTTCCATGTTGTTGTTGACAGTATTCTTGTTATCAGTCGCCATCGTAAACCCTAGCTGAGTTGTGTGTTCCTGCACTATTCTCATATGTAGTCTATTATTGATTTATTTCAGGTGCAGAGATGATATCTTTATGTTTATATTTTCAGGTGAGGAGCACATGACTGGTACGTTAAAGTTTTGTTTGAATATACCTCCATTTGAATACGAATATTATTTTAGTAAAGTATTGATTATTTGATTGGTTCATATAAACTTATTTATTTGGATTTGGAAGTTTAATTTTTATCTTTACGATTTTGATTGAATATATTTCTATATGTAGCCAAGCCCCGCTTGTTATAGCTCTCACTTGATTGCATTGCAACTCACACAAATTGTTGTTATATATTTTCAGATAAAGGCAAGGTGCTTGTTATAGCTCTTATAACACCTCGCATTTCTCAATTATATATTAATATATTAAACATGGATTAAAGGGAAGGATTAGTGAAAATTCTGAAAATTAGTGTAAAATACAAAGAAAGGGTAAAACGGTAATTAGCCAAACACGCAACCCTAGGAAGGTAAAATTGAGTAGTAAGTCTCAAATGATAAAAATAACCCTGGAAATGGATTCAGAACAAAAAATTGAGTGGTTAGGCAAGTTTAAGAAAATTCAGTGAATAGTGTTTTTACCGGGTAAAAATACTACGGTACAGTTGCACCGTAAAACGTGCCGATTGAGTTTTGAGCTTTAGGTTTTGAATACAAGTTATAAATAGTTTATAGAACTAGGAAATATGATTTCTGATGAAAATTGATGGAAATTAGTAAGCTTGGGAAAGCGTGCCTACGGCACGCGTAACAGCTTAAAACTGCATTTTCTCCAAACGACCGGAAAACTCTGGATTCATCTGATCAAGGGTAATTAAAGGACAATGGTTAATGTTAAAAATTATAGTTTATAAATAGGTTATGAATTTATAGACGTTTAGTGGAATCGGAGGAAAATTCGAATTAGTTTGAAATCGCGTGAGGTGGCGGTGGGGCCCACCTCACTTGAAATCACTTAAGACACCTAAGCTAAGTCACTATTCATCATCTCCCACACCCTCCCTCTCTCTAAAACCCGCGGCCCTCCCCTTCCCCACACCATTTTCATTTCAAAATTTCTTTCCTCCATTACTCCATTAATACCTAACCGAATCAAGTGAAATTTGTCATGAAATCTATTAGAAATCACCTTCCAAACACATTGGTGGTAGTCTTGAGCCTTGAAACCCACTAGATTTTGAGAAATCCCTCCCCCAAGCCTGCGGCCCTTTGGTTTAGATTTGTGTTCATGGAGTTGTTTGGAGCTCCAATGGTTTAGTATGTTGTGGAGGAGTCCTAGGCTATTGAGTAAGTTTCATCATTTTTTATTGGTTGGATTGTTGATTTTAATTCATGAACCCTAAGTGCACTTTGTATGATTTGTGTAGTTAGAGAGCTCAAATGGAAATTGTCTATTAGATGAATATGTCTTAGAATGATGTGTTGGACCCATAAATGCAATAAAATTTATTGAGGAAATGTGATCATAACTTAGAAAATTTGGATGATGCCATGAATTTGTGGAGTTTGATTGCTGTTGGGATTTTGTAATTGGATTGTTGTATGGTTGTATGAGTTAATAATAGGATTGTATGAGGTGTGGAGTGGTTGAATTGGATTGAAAATCCCTTGGTGGATGCCTATGATGATTTCGGCCAAAGAGGGAAAATGGGGTGTTGATGTTGTGAAATTGTATGATTGGCATGTTGAGTTGTTAAATGGTAATTAGAAGGGTTGTGTGATGGTTGGAAGCTTTGAAAATCAATGGAAAAATATTGGATTGTGTTGAATTGTGTAATTGAACCTAGAGCAAATTAATTGGCAAAATGATGTTTGAATGATGTAGGATGCAAATTGGCACCTAAAATGACAATGGGGTAACCTTGGGATGCTTAAGAAAAATGAAAAGAAAATAAAGAAAAATAATTTGTAAATTAACACACTAATGGCCGAACTACACCCTTGGTGGGGGTGGATTTTGATGCTTTTGTACTTTGGAGGGTTTGCCGTGTTTTAATGGTCCATATATGATCAATGTAGGTTGCCTTTCGTGGATTTAAACCCCGAACCGTGAGCTCGGTTGGTTGCCCTTGGTCCCGGACCAAAAGGGATTGTGGTGAGTATTTTAAATCATGCATTTATGCTTGAGAATTGGCATGTAATTGGTAAATGGAAGTTGATTGGGAATGTCCTCTGTGTAGGCATTCTGATTGTGTAACTAGCTCGAAAAATATATTGCATTGGAGCTGCAGGAGAGGATTATACAGGTAACCTCTTGGTACTGGGGCTTGATCCCCTTGTGTGTTCCACCATGCCCGTTGAGGGTAATGGTAGGAAGTGTATGTAAATAATATAGGATAACATGTTCATGCATATTGTATGTGTGTTGGTACATAGGATGTACCATGTCTCTGGCCAGTAAACTGTTTGCCTTCGGGTGTTACGGACTTCCACTGGATAAGTCTCCGTGAGGGAGTTCCAGTTGACCTGGGGTCGTGGTGTGTGATCCGGATAGGAGCACACTAGAAAGTCTCGGGTGGTTATGGATGGAGGGTGCCTTGGTTTGATTTTCTGGGGACACGCCTTGGTTTGAAACCCGTAGGCTTATATGCTGAGCCAATAGGCTGGACGTTGCGTGGTTTTGGCATTGACCATTCCAGCTTCGTCGTATTTTGTATCACTATGCTCCCTTATTTCACTAAATCCCTTGCTTTATCCCATTTTCAGATGTTGTTATGTTATTTATATGCATCGAAGTGAGCCATTGGGCGGAGTATTCTCCAGAACCTCTGGTTACTGAAATATATTCGTATATCTCACCCTGCTTTGGGAGCTTTATTTCAGGAGGTAGCAGTGGAGTTGGAGCGGCGGGCAAGAAGCTCGTAGGATGATTGGATGTAGGATTTGCTATTTTGCATTTTGGTGACCATTAGGCCTAGACTAGACTTAGGTCATGAACAATGCATATGATTAGAATTGTTGTTGTCATTTTGTTCATGATGTATTTTGTCTAAGCTTAGTCTTGATTTATCATGTTTATTTTGGAGTATTATTATGTTTTATTTGAAGGTTATGGCTTGTAAAGTTTAATATGCCATTTGGAAGATTTGTAATTTGTACATGAAGACTTGATGTAATATGGAAGTATGTAATATGATGAAAGGGCAATAGGCCTATTCTAGGATGTGAATGATGCCTTATAATTCAAAGAATGCATGCAAATGGATTATGGTGATTGAAATATGTTAAGTTTGAAAATATAAGTAAAGTGATGGAAATTGAGTAATTGGATATAAACTGTGAAGGGTTGTAAGAGCACCAAGACATTGCTGGTCCTTGTGTGCCACCCAATGATTATTAGGTACAAATTGAGGATTGAGAGCACTTTTGCAATTTGGAGATTTATTGTAAAAACAAAGGAAACTCAGGCGAATTTTCTAGAAATTGGCATAATTTAGGCGAACTTTGAGAGAGCATATATCCCTCCATAGAGGTTCGATAGGGACGTTCTATATGCCGTTTTGAAGCTTGTGATGTCCTCTATCTTGTGGTAAAATTTGGCATTTTTTTGGGTTGGGTGTCGGCCTGTAGGAGGCAGAGAACACTGACTGCCCTGTTGGCCGCTGCACATGGGGCTGATCTGGACCGAGCTTTGGAAAATTATTCCCGCTTCGTTTTTTAGTCAAATTAGGTGTATGATATATCAAATTTAAGATTAAGGTGTCTAGTTTCTTGTATAAAAATTTTAGAGAAATTGGGTAAGTGTATTTTCCAAAATAATTGATTGAGTGAAGGCTGTTTGGTGCTGTTTTGGGGTTGGCTGGCAGAATTGCTTATCCAACTTCAAACGGCGATATCCGGAGCAAACGAGAACTTTATGACTCGTGTGATAGCTTCCTAGAAAGGTAATTTAGTCTAGAATAACATACTAAAAGATTAGAGTCTTTTCTTATGCGGTTTGTCCGCAAAAAATTAAAGACCGAACCATGTTCGGATAGGTAGAAAACGTAAAAGTGAGATTTTAGCAAAGTGGGTTTATGGGAACCTCTTAGTAACTTGAGAGATGTAATATATGTTATAAAAGTAGTTTAATAATTATTCCGCAAAGAGTTTACAGTTACAGTCACAGCTTTTAATTATTACGCTTTTTATTGTTTTAAATGTTCGCGTAATTAACGAAAAAAGTTTACTCGCATTTTTATAAATGAATTGATGTGATTGTAACTGCGCTTAGTATTATAATTAATGTTAGCAATACCGGTGTACAACGAGCTGTTACAGCTCTCACTTAGTTGCATTTCAACTCACACAAATTGTTGTTATATATTTTCAGATAAAGGCAAGGTAATAGCGTCTGAGTGTACTCATTTGATTTGATCGAGCAAGTCTTACAATTTTCTATTGGTGAGCCTGACACTTTATTTCTATGTGCAAAAATTTATACAATAAATTGTTATTACGTACTTTGAATGTTTATTATATTCTAGAGTTGCTTTATTATTTTCACAAGCACAAGTTGTATTATAAACTTTATAAACTTTATATATTGTGATTTAAATTATTATTATTAAATATATATACCGTTGTGATAATTAGACTTTGGGAAAAGTGTTTGTCCTTTTAAATGACACAACTTACATCCTTTCACTCTCACAAAGAGGTGGGACCCACACCTTTATTTTTTTTGTCCACTCTCTTTCCTCCTTTATCTATCTCTTTCTCTCACTTAAAATGACACAACTTTACATCCTTTAAAATGATACACACTTTACCCTTAAACTTTGGGAAAAGTGTTTGTCCTTTTAAATGACATAACTTACATTCTTTCACTCTCACAAAGAGGTGGGACCCACACCTTTATTGTTTTGTCCACTCTCTTTCCTCCTTTATCTATCTCTTTCTCTCACTTAAAATGACACAACTTTACATCCTTTAAAATGATACACACTTTACCCTTAGACTTTGGGAAAAGTGTTTGTCCTTTTAAATGACACCACTTACATCCTTTCACTCTCACAAAGAGGTGGGACTCACACTTTTATTTTTTTTGTCCACTCTCTTTCCTCCTTTATCTATCTCTTTCTCTCACTTAAAATGACACAACTTTACATCCTTTAAAATGATACACATTTTACCCTTAGACTTTGGGAAAAGTGTTTGTCCTTTTAAATGACACAACTTACATCCTTTCACTCTCACAAAGAGGTGGGACCCACACCTTTATTTTTTTTGTCCACTCTCTTTCCTCTTTTATCTATCTCTTTCTCTCACTTAAAATGACATAACTTTACATCCTTTGAAATGATACACACTTTACCCTTAGACTTTGGGAAAAGTGTTTGTCTTTTTAAATGACACAACTTACATCATTTCACTCTCACAAAGAGGTGGGACCCACACCTTTATTTATTTTTTTGTCCACTCTCTTTCCTCCTTTATATATCTCTTTCTCTCACTTAAAATGACACAACTTTACGTCCTTTAAAATGATACACACTTTACCCTTAGACTTTTCAAGCTATTCGGGTCATGTAACGAATAAGTTATTTAGAACATGATATCGTTTGTAAATCACTGACATTACCAATATTAAAATATATTTTAATTACATTTAAAACTGTTAAATTAATTGGTACAAAGAATATCAATTCTCTAGAATTGAACTTTATATGATCAAACCCTTTGATTAAAGTATGACAGATATATTCATACATTTAATAGCAAATTTAAAAAAGTAAAAAATGAAATGGGTGTGAACGCACTTAAAAAAAGACTGATAATTCAATCTGAGCTCAAAATGTTTGCACTTGAAAAGCACTACTTAACATTATCGAAAGAAAAAAAAACACTCTTGAAACTTGGTCAGGAACACTCATGTCCACTGCACCAAGCACACTCTTGAAACTTGGTCAATTGTGTTTATATAATTTTTAATGGGTTCTTTTTTTTCTGTAGTTGCGGCAGATAGCAAAATTTTGCAGTAGAAACAAAAAAAAAAGGGACTCATTGGATTTTTTTTTTTTAAACTTATATTGTAGCAAAAAGATATTTATCAGAATACAACATTGGATCTTGATATTAAAAAAAAAAAAAAAAGCCAATGAGTCCTTTTATTTTTGTGTATGCTGCAAAATTTTACTTTATGCAACAACCGCATGAAAAACGAACCCGTATAATTTTCTCTATGATGGAGGAAATTAACCAGTTTTATTAATTGATTTCTCTCCTTTGCAGTTACTGATATATTACTTTTACAATTGTGAAGGTAGTGACGAAAGCTATGCAATGTCCTTTATCATTTCAAAATTTGGCCCCCTCTGAAGTTATGTGATAACATGAATACAACATCATCTACTTTAGATGCTAATTATATGCTTCAGTCAAGGGTAATAATAGTTTTGTCATACCAAATAATCAATAATTAAGCTCAACATGGCAGGCATAAAGGTCTCGATTCTATAGTAGTGACGTTTTCCTGAATTCAAGTGTAATAATTGTCTTTCTAAATAAGGAAAATAGAAAACAATCAAAGAAAATTAATGGTATTGTAATAATCAATTAGTATTACTATCAATCAATTTTACCGTTAGATCGATTATGTTGATACAACGATTATATTTATTTTCATCTTTGTATGGTTATAATTCTCCATATTTTATATTTTATATTTATTTCTACTTTTGTATAGTTATGATTTTTCATATTTAATGTGAAAGATTTTCCATATTTAAAGAGAATCAAACACATATTTTCACCTCTCTTATACACCAACAGAAATAAGGTTTTTGACCCTTTTGCCCCTAATTAAATAATTAATAACCAATTTGCCCCTCCCCCAGAACTATCCACCATCCTGCCCTCATTTAGTCGATTAAGTTGCACTTTTAATCGACTAAATGGGCTAAACTCAGAAATTATGAAACGCGAATTTTAGTCGACTAAAAACTCACCTTAATCGACTAAATTGTTTGCACTTTTAGTCGACTAAGCACATTATTTAGTCGACTAAAGATCGCGAAAAACCCTATATCCAGACCTCTCTTGGGCTCATTTTCAAAATATTCGAAATCAAAACTTCTCTCTTGGTCTCTTTCTCTTGTTTGTCAGCTGGGAACCTTCCAATCACCCTTCCATTTCATCCCACCACCTCTAAGACATAGTAATTGTGAAATCATTGTCATTTTCCTTTATTTCTCAATTGTTTCCCCCAAATCTGAACCCTAACCCCTAAAATCTTATTCCTACCCCCAAAATTCGTGTGAAAGATGAGCTCAAGTCCAAACATGTATGTTACCATGATTTACTATGATGGAAAGCATTATGAAGGCCCCAACGGTGTTCAATTTGAAGGAAAAACGAAAATGTTGAAAATCAAACGGGGCACTACGTACAATGAGCTGAAGGGAAGGATTAACCAAAAATTGGGGCTACACGGCAGCCATGGCGTTCAACGGATGATCGCCAGGGTAGAGTCTACAGTTAGGGCTACACGGCAGCCATGGCGTTCAATTGGGGCTACACGGCAGCCATGGCGTTCAATTGGGGCTACACCCTTGAACCGTCCCTGTATATGTCTAAATCTTTCATTTCCCTTCTGCACGTGACTCTTCCTCCATTTTTTGTGTTTCAGCGCCATTTTTCCTATTTTCTTCAGCGTGGCGTTTATGCCCTTCATGACATCACGTAATGAAAACCCACCCTCAGGCTCAGCTATCTCCTGCTGGTCACCCTTATCATCATCGTCATCATCATCCTCCACCTCGGGGTCAACCATGTCTACAACTGGAGCAACATCAGGAACCTCAACATCAGCCGCACCTGTGAACTGCCACACTTCTGTTTGGGGGTTCTTTGTCATCTTGCACTGCTCCAGTAGACGTTTTCCAAACTTATGATTATACCCTGTGGTCTTCTTCAAGGTCACATTACCCATGGGAACATCAAAATGCTCCAATATCCTCTGAACAAGACAAGCAAATGGAAGTGCACCCTTGTGTTTGGCCTTATACATCATCCAACACACGTAGTGCCTCCAGTTCACCGAAGTACCATGTCGGATAGCCCACATGATGGGAGTGTCATGCTCCAACACCCTGGAATGATTGAACGCTCGCGGAAACAAAATGTGGGTGATGACATAGTGTAGTATGCGGGACTCCACAGTAAGCAACCCCACCGTATAGGCAATGTGTTGCCCACGGACTCTCCTCTGCTCCTGCACGGCATCACCGCGTGTATATCCTGGAAGTATGGTCCCGCTGTCTGCATCATATTCCACAGTCTGCGCAGAATCAAAGTCATACCCCAGTAACTCCAACCATACCGGAGCCGTCATGATGATGTCCACCCCGCAGACCCTAGACCTCAGCTCACCGTGATGGTAGCTGAGATTATGGTAGAAGGCCCGTACATGCAGCTCAGAATATGAACACGACAGTTCAGCCAAGGTCCTAAGATGTGATTCCTCCAACCACCTCACAATGTTAAAACCTTCTTGTTCAAAAAAGGCTGTATCAAGTGATTTGGCCCCACAAATCGGTCGGTTAACAAAGTCACGGACAAAAGATTCATGAACCACCGGGTCATTCTCGATCCGAATGGGAGGTCCACAGCAGCGGGGTCTTCCTCTTGTGGCCTTGACGAAGACGGATGGTCTTGTCGTAGCTTTTGTCGTCTCTCATTTCCAGTGCTAGACGATCTTCTACGGCCAGCCATGGGAACAACTGTACCTACAATGCAAGTGGAAACAAAAATCAATGAACAATAACAATATCAAAAAATTTAAAATTCAATATAAAAAACAAAATCTAATCCTAAAATAAAACAGAAATCAGAAACCCAATCCCTAACCCTAAAACAGAAACATAAACCCTAACCCTCAACCCTAACCCTAACCCTTACCCTACACCCTAAAACAGAACACAAAAACCCATTCCTAACCCTAAACACTACAACCCAAACAAAACAGCAACGTAAACCCTAACCTTAACCCTAACCCTAACCCTAACATAACCCTAACCCTAAGCCTAAGGCACCACATCAACCCTAACCCTCACCCTCACAACAAACTTAGCACCCTACCCCTAACCTAAATCCACAAAACCGCAAACATAAATCAAATGCATGAAGAAAACCAAAAAAAAAAAACTAAACTTAAAACCAAATGCAAGTCAGAATACGTTACCTAAATGTCGATTTCGCAAGTGTGAACCAAGGAAGCTTCAATCGCACCTTCAAGGGTTGAGATTCGGACTTGGTTGGAGAGAGGGGACGGAATGCAGCCTTTTAGTCGATTAGGGTTTGAAAATAACCCCCTTTGCGAAATGGGGGGGTTTTTAAAAAACCTGATCTGCGACATTTAGTCGACTAAATAATGTGCTTAGTCGACTAAAAGTGCAAACAATTTAGTCGATTAAGGTGAGTTTTTAGTCGACTAAAATTCGCGTTTCATAATTTCTGAGTTTAGCCCATTTAGTCGATTAAAAGTGCAACTTAATCGACTAAATAGGGGCAGGATGGTGGATAGTTCTGGGGGAGGGGCAAATTAGTTATTAATTATTTAATTAAGGGCAAAAGGGTCAAAAACCCAACAGAAATACCATAATTTGATATCTCTTGTATGTCTTTAACTCTTGCTTACTGTTCTAAACTGTTTCAACCTAATTAAAGTAGTATCATCTATGGGCTTGTCAGATACTTCCTCGCGTTCTTGACTTCTTTCATTTCTGTCAGATATAACATTTTCTAGATCATATCCTTCTGTGAACTTGAAAGTTGAAACATATCCTCCCCAAATCCCATCACCATGGATCCTCAAAGCAAAAGTCAAAATCAAAATAGCCCAAATTCCAATCCCTCATCTTAAAACCGTAAAATCCCATCGCCTTCAAGTCTATCCAAACAGTAATGCAGTTCGAATAGCTTTATGCACACATTATTAGCAAAATATGATGGGTGTAAGATAGACAATGGCCCACCATGACAAGATCATATCCAAGAGTTGTCTTTAAAAAAATATTTTCAAACTGATTAAATTTTGACAATAATTTATCTAGAAAAAATAGTGTGTGAGAAAAGATTATGAAATTAGACCAGAAAAAAACTTCAATATGCAGTTTTGGAAGTGTGAAAAATAGAATTGATTAAGCATATGTGATCAATATGGTGAAGACTCTAAAGACTTCAGTTTTTTTTAAGTTAACCCAACCATAATTACTTCTTTGAAGTGAGTTGACTTCTCTCGGTATTTCCATAAGCTTCAACTCTTTGAGCCAGCTCTAGGACTAATTCAGAGTGCGGGATGAGTCAGGTATGAAGATATTTAAACCCCTCCCAAAGATGACATATGAGAACCGAACCGAGACCCTTTCCTTTCTACTTACTCAGCTCCCTTGCTACTAACTGAACTACTACCATTTGGTTAAAGACTTCAGGTTTTGATTTTGAAGCAACATGCTGAAAAGTTTACCAACAACAACAAAATTATCCAAATCTAAAATGTTTCACTAATCTTTTTTCTCTCTTCTCTTTATAATGGAATCCACTCACTTTTATGTAAGTATGACAGAAAAAAAAAATTCTGCAACAAAAACAGAAATATTTTTGTCTTCCTACATATATAAAAACATATGGGGTCCTTGTTGCCTTGCTAACAGTTGTGCAAGTAATGCGCGCAAGTATACGCGACAACAAGTAATATAGGGCTTTTGTGAGTCCCAGTAATCGTTCCCACAAGGATCTTTGCGTTTTAACTTGAAATAAATGGTAATTGCTAAAAGAACTAAAAATAAAAACAAATGAAATTAAATGCTGCTACTTTTCTCAACTAAAGAACAGAAAATGTTTTTGTAGTGATTTTCTCTTTTTAAAACAATGATTTAGTTGGTGACAGATTCTTTAACTACTGCTTAGAAAAATGACTTAACTAAAATACTTGTAAAATAGTTTTGCAATGGTTTTCTTCTAAGTTTAGAAACAGAAGAATAAATTCAGGTTTTGACAAAAAATTAACAAGTGACAAAAATTGGTTTTAAAATCAGTATTTGGAAATGAGTTGGGTTTCAATTTCCCCTTCCCTCACTTGTCATTGGGATGCTTTAACAAAGAACAAAAAATTGTTCCAGCTTAACGAAAATATTAAGGTAATTGTTGTTTCCCAACAACAATTTTCTTCCACTGACAACAGTTGGCATGTCCCTATGTCACTGTTGTCATAGGATCTTGAGGAACCATTTTCACAAGTTACATGGGGGTAACTTCATCCCTGAAGCCATACCCATTGAGAGAGATTTTTCTCTCAACTTTCCATGTGATCACAGTGGGGTCTAATGTGAATTATTTCCCAATAATCTCACACCACTCAGAGTTGACTATGTGTGATCATCACAAAATCAAACTCAGCAATAAACATGCACAGTAAACAAGATGAAAACAACCATGTAAACATTAAAACATCATCCAATAACAGTGAGTTCCGGGTACTTTTGCAACCCAACTCTCAGAAAAATTAGCTCATCACCACAGGTTGATGAGCTAAAATACAGCAAGCGTTCATAATAAAAGACAGAAACTTTTAAAAGATACTGGAAATAAAAACTCAGGAACTATCAACAGCCGATAGTCCTGAACCAAGTGCTCATAAAATTTACAAACAGATTACTAAAATAAAATCAGAAAACAGTAGCATGAAAAATAACCTAAAGAGCAAAAATAAAAATTATCTCAGAACAGAAGAGAGGTGGGGAGAGATAGATTGATCCTCACATAAAAACTTCCTCCCTCCTTTATAGCTGCTCCAAAATCGTCCCCTCCAATGTACGCTCCTCGCTCCTTTTGATCGTGGGTGTCTCCTTGCACGATTCCGCAACGCACCTCAAAAAGTAACCTTTTCCACTAACGACCTCCAGCTCATCAACTCTTTTGGATTTTTCTGGATTGGTCCAAGAATTGGTTAGGGTTTGTGTAGGTTGGTCCGGTTCAGAAACTGAACCGTGGTGGAAGGCTAGGGTTCTTGTCTAGGGATGGTGAATCGGTTCAGTTGCTCGATTTTCAGAAGAGACCGTGATGGGTGGTGAGGTCGTGCGGTGGGTTAGCTGATGGTGGGTCTGCTAGGGTTTTTCTTCTTTTCCTTTTCTTTTCTTCTTGATTCTGACTTGCCTCTTCATTTCTCATCTTTCATTCTTTTCTTCTTTTGGGCCGCTGATTGCTTCTGGCCCAACTTTCCTTTTTCTTTTCTTCTTGCCTTTTCTTTCTTCACCCACTTTCGGGCTTCTGAAAAAAATGACTGGCCCATTTTTTTTTTTTAGCTTAGAAAAATAATACCAATTGGGCCTGAAACATAAAAATTCAGCCCATTAACATTCTAAATCAGAAATCCTTATTTCAATGCAATAATTGGGGTTATTATGAACAAAGATAGTCTTTTCATTCCATTTTATCATCAAATCACATGCTCTAAGTCACAATTCATGGACTTATCAGTCCACATGTGAGGAGAAGAGAAAAAAAGAAAAAAAATTTAAATCCCACGTATTTTTATATTTATATAAAAAATATTTTATCTGTTATAATATCGGAAACTTTAAACCTTAGTTTTCTAGCCAGAGAATGATGAATTTGCTATTATATAGAATGGGCCAATGGGTTAACGTTAGTTGATAGCTAGTGTATAGTTTGAGTTAATCGATTTTGTAAAATTGGTGGCTTTTCTTGAATCTATAGGCAGGCATTGATGCCTACGAGAAACTTTCTGATGCTTTAGAAATTGTGTAAACCCTCTTGTGAGTGCCGTGTATAATGAATAAATTAATAAGTGAAAAAAATTAGACTTCCTAATAATCGATGGTCATTATACAAAAGTTTGTGTCTAACACAATATAGCGAAAATTAAACTGGCCGAGACACTGAAAAACCATGGATCCTACTTGTTAAGAGTTTTAACAACGAAAACCGTTGAAATCAACATCTATGTTAAAAGTTCAAGAACCTAAAAGCACCACGCTCGTGCACAAAGACCATCATTGAGTCAATTAAAAGGGTACTACTGATTGTAACGTATAACTATTATAAGTGGCAATAAAGCGTTAAAAGTGATATTAAGTAACAACTGTTTTAGATTTATTTTTAAAAAAAAAAAATCCGAGTTCCTTGTTCTATTGTTTTTATAAACAAATGATCAGAAAACACTCTTCTAGACAAGTTTTATTGCTTTTTTTATTTATTTATAAATAATGACAACTATTTCCGGAAATGAAAATCCTTCTTAAGTAATTATATGCTTATAATAATGAAAATCATAAAAATGCCCTCATTTCATAAGTTCATAACTATAACTATAAACTTATAATTATTTAATCTCCAAAAATAAAAAAATAAAAAAATAAAACCTCATTTCTGGTATTACATGCCATCACATAAATGAATCCTCAATGATACAACTGTATCACTATGCTTCCTATTCCTATGCATTGGACCTATCAACCATCAGCCATATATATCCGACATAACTCACCATAAAAGCCAAAGGGCATATCTTTATCTTCACATTTTTGCAAAGATGTTATTTTCCAAACTTGATTCTGTAATTTTCACAAAAGAACAATTTTACCACTACTCCAATACTTGCCCTCATACATGACACACCATAAACTGCCTAAATCAAATTGAAATAGCAATCTTTTAGTTTGGATGTCTAGCAAGGGGCTGAATGAACCCTAAATTTAGTCAACAGACAACCCTAAACACTTCAATTATATCTAGCCCACCGAGTATTTTAAAACAGGCTAACTATCTCAAAAATGATATTAAAACAAGGAGAGCAAATACACATTCTCCCCCTACCCAGAGACAGAAGGGTCAGTTTATATAACAAATAAATTTTACATTCAAATATCAGAAAAGAGACAAAATGAACCTAATTTTGCAGACTTATGTGGGTACAACCACCCCAGAATTGAGTGATAACTGGGACACAAAAAGCCAAAAGAACAAGATTAACAACATGAATTGTACGAAAAGACAAAATGTCACCTTAAATACTCTCTTCTGCAGCACAAAAGACTCCTCAACTACTAAACTATCACCACAATATTTTTCCAACTCTTCTGCTTTGTCCTTCAGCACTGAAGCCTTACTCTCTGCCTCTACGAGCTTGTCGAGAACCTGCGCTTGATTTTCGGACAGTTTTTCTTGTTCTTCCAATAATGTAAGTTGAAAACCTGCCCCAACCTTCAAGTTCTGCATCACCTTTGTGATGGCTAGGCATTCAATCTCAGCTTCAATTTTTTGCCTAAAAAAGCCCTCAAGCTCAGATTCTACCTCTTTACATTTTTCCTCCAATGAACCATCTATGGTGCTAGCAGATTCTTCCT
Source organism: Gastrolobium bilobum (assembly GCF_033153095.1). Classification (NCBI taxonomy): domain Eukaryota; kingdom Viridiplantae; phylum Streptophyta; class Magnoliopsida; order Fabales; family Fabaceae; genus Gastrolobium; species Gastrolobium bilobum. Next base: position 27,791 of record NW_026898980.1, read on the forward strand.
TAGGAAACTTACCACTACTCAGGGCTGTTTCAAGCTCAGCAATCCTGGAATCCTTCAGAGTATGTATACCCTGTAATTCCTCCAGCTTGCTTTCCAAAATATTTACACTTCGTGTCAAGCTCAACACCTGAAGTTCCAAGGAACTTGAAGCAGTTTGTTTAAATTCTTCCTCACCAGACTGACCTGACAAACATGACATATTAAGTCCAAGATCAACAGCATTGATACCAGCAGATGCAGTGCTACATGAGTTATCATCTAGTGAGACAACTTCAATCCCAATCTCCCTGAATTTCTGGACTTCTGCAGGAGTACACGTAAATTGGTTATCAGCAATGGGAAACACCATACTTGATTCTTCCATAATTAAAATTGCATACTTTACAAAAAAGAAAGAAATTCAGCATAATACTACAAATTACAAGAAAAAAAATTGTTCCTTTATTCTCGAAAGTATGCAAATAAACTACTTTCAGCGTTAATGAACAAACTCAAAATAGCTTAAAGAAATGCTTATAATATAGGTTGTTTTTAAATTATTGCACTAAACCATAAATTTAAAACAATGAAAATAAGTGGAAAATAGCATGTGCAGTTACAGGGTAGGCAAGTAGAATTGCAGAAGGTAACTTGAAAATTCAATAACCTATTTTCCATTATTGTTTCCTTTTGCTGGCTCAGGTTATGTTGTAAAATGGTTTCCTCGGCCAACTAAATCAACTTGCAACCAAGAAAAATTAGCTGAACTAGCATTCATATAATCTTTCAAAGTAATTAACAAACAACTCAGACAGTACCAAACAAGAAAGTTTGTAAGAGAAAACAGAGAAACAATAAATTATCTATGGTCCTAATAAAATATATGATAAAGCTTTAATAGAAATGCTAGTAAATGGTGAACCAGAAGTGAAGTTTATAGAAGGACGAGAAATCACTGCAATAACATTACAATATGCAGGTAAAATTTCACAATCATGTTAATGTACAATAAAACAAGTCATCCAACGAGATCCTGGTGACGGATTGTATTTGGAAATTTTAGATTCCATTCCTTCAGTTAATTGAGTGTTTGGATTTCTTAATAAAGATGAAATCCAATTGATGAACCATTCAATAATCTTCACAAAGAGAGAATTAGAGATTCAGAATTCCACTAAAAACACGTAAATACATCAACAATGATAGGCTCCAAATCAAGACCCTTAACCATAAGACAGCCCAACTACAAGGAAAAGTCAATCCCAGCAGCACATACTGATATTGATCAAGGAATGAAAGATATTAAAATTAAACAAACTTAGGCCTGGTGAAGCTTTTGAATTAAATACAATCTCAACAACTTATATGCAAAACCCAAAATGTAACAAAAATATCTATCTTTAACATTTACAATGTTTAACATTCATATAAAGAAATAAAATGCACGAGAAATTTTCCAAGGGGATCCTTTTCCATTTGACATCCTATTCATCACCCAGCATAGAGCTGCATAGGCAGGACAACAGTTTTAAATCTAACAATGTTGGATTATTTGATTAATCAATAATGCTTCCAAGTGAGACTAGACTAGAATTAGGCAGAAAATATTGGAGCAGAATTCATTGGTCAAGAAACTGCTAATAAGGTAATATAAGTTGCATAAATTCTCTCAAGGATTATTAAACCAACAAATATACCAATCTCAGTCACAGAGGCAGGCTGCATAAAAGATTCACATAAAAATCAACTTACTAGAAGTAAGGACAAACCTTCTTCAAGTGCCTCCTGGATAGCCTGAAGGCTACTAATACACTCAACTAAAGGATCTTCAATGGTCGAATATTGGTTGTTCTCACTTTTTTCTTCTTGAACATCCCAAGGCAATTTTGTAGCTAAATTCTCTGGTAGAAGATCTTCATCTTCACCAATGTTTTCATTGCCATAACCGGCTTGAACTCCCTCAGTGAAATGTATGCTAGTGTTAGCTTCACCACTTTTGCCTCCACTGTAAACATTTGGCCTACCACTATGTTCTCCATTACTAGTAACTGCATAGATACCTTGCTTAAAGTTGGAGCTTCTTGAATCAGATTCTATACTAGAAAGAGAATTTTCCTTCTCAACTTTAACTCTGCCACCTCCTCCAGGTTTCTTACTGCTTTCAATCCGTCCCTTTCCCTGTTGAACCCATTGAGCCGAGTTAGCTAAATTCTTCGAACTCATATTCTTACTACGACTTTTCTCATGCCTTAACTTCGGCTCACTAGCTGCTGTAGAAGACTTGCTACTCCGATCCTCGCTATTCTCAGAATCAGTCCCAACAACAAAACCAGATCCAAGTGCATATCTGGAATCCGAACTGGAACCAGGGACAGCATAGCCATCAGAAAACACTGAATTCCCAAACATATTCAAAGATCCATCACTTTTTTCCTTAACACCACGCGGAAAAGGTTGGTTTTCACTCAAATTTCCATTGCCAGTGCCAGACAGCCCTCGCTTTAATATCTTTCCTGAATCATCAACACTCGAATTTGGATCTTTAACAACATTCCTCCTGATTCTCTTCCATTTCTTCAACCCAAACCCCTTTTTTGGTGTTCCTTTGGAATTCACAGCTTCCTCACTACTTACTTCATCAACCGTTCCCTTTTGATCCTGATTTCCATCGAAGCCTAACCCAAATTTCTCATCACCAATAGAATCACCATCCTTAGTCCCGTTTTCATTTCCATCATGATTCACTTCATTTTCTTCCACAGATTCACTTCCCAAATCCATAACCAATTTCAACTCTTTTTTGCTAAATCTGAGCATAGAGATCAAAACCCATTTAGGTGCATGAAATCAATTTCAACTGAATTACGGTTCAAGCAACAAATCAAATGAGAATACATCAACTTCAAAAAACGAGGAAAAAAGACATGAACACACTCAATAATAAATAAATAAAATAAAAATAAAAATAGTTACTTTAGGGACAGAAATTAACAAATGAGAGAGAGAAAGATAAGAGGATCTATGACTTAGATTAATTACCTTCATAAATGAAGCCCTTGTATTGGACATGGAAACCCTAAATTTTGGGATTTCGATGGATTTGCAGTTTTATAGGCTGAGACGGGAACAAGAGAACGGAATAGAAATAACATTTCATGTATATATTTATATACACGGGAAGGATTCGTTTACAAATTTTTTTGAATTTTGTTTACAAATTACATTATGTACTTCCGGGAGAACATGGTGTAATTAGTGTTCCTCGGAGAACATGGTGTAACTAGTGTTCTCCCGGGAGAACATAGTGTAGTTTGTAAGAATTTGTAAACAAAAGAGTTTGTAAATATAACTTATATATAAATATAGGGTTTAAATTATCTTATGTCGAAAAAGAGAATTCTCTTGTGCTAGTGAAACATTAAAAGTCGTGCTATTATTTATTTATTTATTTGATTTTTTTAAAAATGATGGAACCTACATAATTTGTTTGTATAACATGTGATAAACAATCTTATGCTACATGAAATTAACAAATCCTATATATATATATGAGGGAGAATATTCTTATTATCAAAAAATTTTACTACTAACTTACTACCTCTAATCACCATTGAATCAAAGAAAGAGAATGTTAAAAAGTTTTTGAAAAAAGAAAATATTGATCCAATGGTGATTACGTAGGTAGTAAGTTGGTAGTAAAAAATTTTAGTAGTAAGAATATCTCTCTTCTATATATGTGTGTGTGTGTGAGGTATAATCCATTGACACTGGTATCAAATTTAAAGTTTGACACATCATCTGAGAGCTGTTAGATAAAAAAAATCAATGGTGTCACATGCTTCCAAATCAGAGTCGTTGACACTAGTGTCAAACTTTGAAATTTGACATCAAATCATAATCGTTGATTTTCGCTAATCAACAGTTATTATTTATTGAAAATCAAACTTATTAATAAATTAATCAAATTTTAAAGCATCCTGCCTCACACTCACACACACATATATATATAGCAGGACCTTTGATACTGGTGTCAAACTTTAAAATTTGACATCAAATCATAACTGTTGATTTTCGTCAATCAACGGTTATCATTCATTGAGAATCAAACTTATTAATTAATATTAATTCTCAATAAATGATTATCATTGATTAGCGTGAATCAATGATTAAGATTTAGTATCAAATTTTAAAATTTGATACACGATGTTAGAGAATCATATTCATATATATATATATATATATATATAAGATTATCATTTGTTGTCATCTCACGTTATTATTAGTAAATATAATAAATAATAATGTGTTAAAATTTTATGAAATAACAATATCAATTCTTTTACACGAACAAAGTATTTCGATTAAATTCATATTAAATTTTGGATTCGATGTTTGTTATTTTAAATGACTTAAGTTATGACATTTTAGGAGAAAGATAGATACAAGGAATTAAAATCATAGGGGAAAAGTGACTGATTTTTTTAATTTAAATTTTAAATAAAAAAATACTATTTTATGTCTATCTCTCTTTTAAAATGACATATTTTTATATCATTTAAAATAACAAACCCTGTCCTTTAAATTTTTGGTTGATTTGATGAAAAGTTAAAGACAGAGAGACAATTGGGAACATGGGCCACATGAAGATGGTGGCCCACTGTCATATCACACCATACGGAGCCCGATACCTAAACCACAGGTTTGTTAACCGTGTGCGCGTGCTACGTAAATATTTTGTTCATAAAACTTTATGCTTATTTAAGAGGTTTATTTATCTTTTTTGCCATTTATTAATTATTTAATAATTATTTTATCCCTTATTGCAAATTATCTACTAATATACTCCTCTTTAATCGATTAAATTAAATATTTAATCGATTAAATAGTCAAATGAAGATTTAATCGATTAAATCTTCAACTTAATCGATTAAATCTTTCTCTTTATCAGAAGAACAACTTTATGCATGGGAGATTTAATCGATTAAATAAGAAGATTTAATCGACTAAATCTTCAAATCAACGATTTTTGCCTATTTTGACCATTTAATCGATTAAATTTTTGGCTTAATCGATTAAAGATGGGCATATTGGTAGATAGTTCTGAATAAGGGACAAAATGATTATTAAATAATTAATGAAGGGCAAAAGGGTGAAAAAGCCTTATTTAAGAACTTAAATGTTTTATAGATTATAAAAAAGTTAAAATAAAAATTTAATAACTAAAATGATTAAAGAATAAAAGTATACTTTTAGCTAATTATTTTTCTACAAATACTTTTAGTTGCCCTAACACAATCATACACACAGTAGCTGAGCCAATTTCTAATTTGAGCCCAAGGTAAAAAATTATATATGTATTTTTTTTTTAATTTTAGTTAGTTGATATCATAATATACTTAAATTATATTAAATACATAACAGAGCACTTCAGCTGATAACATCAACAAGAGTTATAATTTTATTAAATATTTTTTAATTTTACTAAAAAATATTTTATTTTTTTTATACAAGTGTAAATTGAACACATAACCAGTGTTTAAAAACTCGACCCGACCATCGACCCGGTCGAGGTAAGGGGTCACGGGGTCACTATGCTGACCCGATTTTATATATTAAAAAATATTAATATATATATATATATATATCCTATATGAAAATATTAAAAAATAAATCACCAATCATCAAGAAATTAAAATATACTTAACATAATTCACCAATTACAACCATAAGTCAATATTACACAACCTAATTAAACTATCAAGATACCAAAATACAAAACTCATATTCTAATGATACCAAAGTATCAAGATACCACAAGTCTAGGTCACTGAGAGAAAAGAGAACGATTAGATTTAGGTTTGCAAGCATTTTTATTTTAAATTTTTTAATAAAACGACGTTGTTTCATTGATTTTTCTTTAAAAAAAAACATGCAGTGATCCCTTTGACCCCTCTGACCCGGGAGTCACTCAAACCCGACCGGATTTTGGGGGTCGGAGGGGTCGATGTGCATATAGGGTTCAACTTGTGACCCCAACCCTCAGAAGGGAAGGGTTAAGGTTGACCTGGGTCAACCCGGGGGGGTGGGGTGGGGTTTTAAAACACTGCACATAACTTAATACAACTTACCCAAATCTTTCACCAAAATTATTTTAAGTTTTAGATAGGGCCAAATTATAAATTGCAGCCCGGGCCAAATTATAATTTTAATCCAGGGAAAATTATAATTTATTATATAATTATATATAATAAGTACAATTTATTAAAATTTAACCCGAGCCTAGGCCACACCCAGCTTATATGTGGCTCCGCCACTGCATACACAACAAACAATTTCCTTAAAATACAATGAGATGTTAGCGATACCATCCTCCTTATTTTTGTTTTCTCTCCCCATTCATCTCAAACGGTAAAAGAAAATGGTAGTGTACCGATGGGATCTATATGCCCACTATGTATCCTTAGAGGATAATATTGATGTATGGATGGTACCCCTAGCCAAGGTGAAGACCAGACTTGAAGGTATTATTCCAAATGTTAAGCAAACTAATAACAATGGAGGTAGATAAGCAAGTAATAGACTTAATACAAATGGGCATAATAACAGTACATAAAAGATGATCCTTCAGCTGTGCCCCTGGGGGCTATTTATCAGGAGAATGATGTGGGTTGGTGAGGAGGGGGTCAACCCTCCTTGGGATATGCTCCCATTATGGCAGTGTTGGGCGTGGTTGGCGCTGCCATTGTGGCAGCGCTGTGCCTTCTGCATCTGGCGATGTCAATATTGGGCAAAGGGGCAGTTTCCCTTTACGGTGCCTGGGCGCCCTTCTTTTGGTGGTTAGCGTCCCAAGGTGGGACATTTCGGTGTATCCCTTGGGCAAGCAGCATGGTTGGGGGACGTGAGGGTCCACGTCAGCCCTTAGGGCTGACGCGGGTTGGGACCAAGGATTGGGCCTGGACAGATGGGCCACTTTAGTGTTTGGGCCATCCAGAACAGGAGATAGTGGGCATATAGATCCCATCGGTACATTGGCGCCGTCTGTGGGAAACCGTAAACTTTTATTCCCATTCTTCTACCAAAAATCCACAAAACACTTACCGTTTTCAAAACGCTAACATGGATGTCACAACTCGACGAGCAGAACAAGCAAGGGCAGTAACCCCAGAAGGACATGTGCAAACTGTGCGCTCCAACTCTCCCCCTTCCATGCACTCAGCCCCAGCGGGGCGAGCAGCCGCTGAAACTCTTCCCCCAGTACTACAATCTGTAGGCCCCTAGTTACCAGCGGCTGGCCTCAGAGCAATACAGGTAGGTCATCGTGTGGCAATACAGGAAATGCAAGGAGAAAACTTAGTCACAAACCAACCCCCACCTCCTGGTGTCCACTTTGGAATGCCCTTCCCTACTGCCGTCCCACAGGTCGTTCCACTCGCCCATCATGCCCAACCGGCTCCAAGCCAACCCGCAGCGCTATATAACGATCATCGAGTCCCCATAATCGCCACATACCCCCCCAAGCCTTACACACATAACGTGGCTGCTCTTTTCCCCGCACCATTCCAAACTGGTTATCCGTTCCTTGGTTACCCCCCGCACCCTCATCATGTTGTCGCCAATCAACCACAGGGGTCGGTTGCAATCCCTAGACAACCCCAATATGGAGCCCACCAAGCCCCAGCCCTCTCCTACTCTATTGAAGCCCCCCAAGTACCTCGACCACCACCAGATATTGACCTCGTAACCCAAACCTACGAGATGATGTGAGAATGAAGGATAAATGTATAGCTCTAAAAGCTCAATTCAAGGAGGCTAATGATAATTCAGATGATGAGGAGGAAATCATTATGCTTATGCAAAAATTCGGAAAATACTTCAAGAACCAAAATACAATTGGAGCTCAAACAACAAGTACGTAAAATCCAAACACTCGTCTTTTAAAACTAATGATGGTTGCTATAAGTATGGTAAAACAGATCATAGGGTCAAGGATTGTCCTGGATTAGAGCAAGAAGTCAAGAAAGAGAATAAGGAAAAAGAACACAAAAACTTTGAGAAGAAAAAGTTCAAGAAAGCAATGATGGCTGCTTGGAGTGACTCTGAATCAGAAGAAGAAGACTCTGAAAGCAGTGAGACTGAAGTAAACTTTTGTCTTATGGCTGGAACTAACTCTGAAGATGAAGACCAAGAGGAAAATTTTCTTGAGCTAAGATCATCCATGCATAAGTTGTCCAAGAAGCATTTGATACAAGAATTAGATTTTGTAATAGATGAATACTTAAAAATGCGTGAGTACAATGATGAGTTTTTAGATGGTTTTGGCAAAATGAAGAATGAGCTTAAGAACTTCTTTAAGGCTAACAAAGATTTGAAGAAATCAAATAATAGTCTTGAAGAGGAAATCATTAGGCTTAAGAGTACTACTTCTGAACTAAAAAGTAAGAATGCCTCTTTGATAGGGAAATTGCAAGAAACTAAGAAAGAGGAATATGCTGTAATAAGTGATACTCAAGTGGATAAAGAGATTGACCTATTGGAGGGCAAGGTAAAAGAGCTTACTAAAGAGAAACAAGACCTCCAAAATAAGCTAGAAATTTCCCTTTGGATTCAAGAGGAAGATAGACCTAATGTTGTTGACTGGCTAAAAAAGAATTGCAATAAAACTAGGCATGGGTTAGGATTTGATGAAAATAAGAAACTCCTTGGAAAACAAAAAATAAGAATGTAGATGTGGATGAGAAAAAAGTATGCTTTCATTGTGATAATGTAGGACATTTGAAATATGATTGCATGGCTAGATTCAATGCTTATGAAAAGAATATCTCATACATTAAAAATAAAAATTTTATTGTATTAAAAAAAATTATTTCTGTATGCAAAGTAAAACAAATATGGATTAAAAAAGATGTACTTTCTAATTTTGTTGCAAAGAGAAAAGGACCCAAGCTAGACTGGGTTCCCAAACCTAACAAGTGAATTTAAGAATACAGGTTGGAGTGAGGGGGAACAGCTCACAGTACCTTGACAATGGCTATTCTAAGAATATGTCAAGAGATGTTTCCAGATTTCTCTTTCTCTAACATTCTAGTATGGATGTGTGACTTTTGCTGACAAGTACAAAGGTAAAATCATGAGCATAAGTAAAATTGGCAAGTAACCTACACTCTAGGGGCAAGGCACATGAGCATAAGAAATGTTGATTACTCTATTTTTAGATAGCATACTTTAACTAGTTATATCTTGAGTTGTAGAACTCCAATTTCAGTGATCTATACTTTATTGGAAAGCTTGAGATATGTACTATATATATATATATATATATATATATATATATATATATATATATATATATATATATATATAATTGATTGAGAACTTTTTTCTCCCCCAAATGATTGGCTAGTTTTGATGATAGATAAAACACTCTTGATATTTGTTGACATATTTTCTTCTTCACTACCATATTCAATTGTATTTGCCTCACCATTCACTTCAGATGATTTCTTGTTACATGCATTCTGAAGTGTATGCTTTAACTTTGTGGTTGATTGCCATGTTTATGAGGATATATATCTATGTGTGATTTTCTTTGTGAGGAAGCAATCTAGAACTTGTATAAGTGAAGCTTAATGCTCGCTAGTTAGGATGTTTCATGAGTAATTGAAAAGAATATAGGCCTTCTTTGGTCGTTTGAGCTTTTCAAGCCAACCTTATCAGTAATTTTTATCCTTAGTAACCCCATTTGAGCCTTAAGCCTATTTTTTTTATTAAATCTCATATGCAGCCATTTGTGTTTTAACTGTTACAAACCTTTTTTATATATGTGTATGCATAGTTTCTAGATTGAGTGGATGAATTGTTAGAGTACAAAAGAAAAGTGCATAGGGGGAATGAGAAAAGGAAAAAGAAAAAGAATGTGAATGAGAAAAAGAAAGAAAACTAAAAAAGTGAGAATGAGAAAAAGAAAAGGAGAAAGGAATGAAAAAAAATGAATATCAAATTCAGGGGGAACAAGTTTCATTTGAGTTTCAAAGTAAAAAAAATCATGTTTTTGAGTGTTAGTCATATGAAAATGGAAAATTAGAAAAATAGAAAAAGAAAAAGACATCTTCATGATGGGAAATAGTATTGAGAATATCAAAAGATAAGATTTAGGGACTATGCATAACCATACTATCCCTTATCTATTTTCTACCTACCCTGATACTATTTTATTTTTGTTCATATCCACCTGTTACATTACAAGCTTTAAAGTCCTATTGATTTAGTGATTTATGAAAATTCCAACACTAAGAGTGGAGAGCAGTCATGAGGTACAAGCCTATGAAAAGCTTAGAGAATAAGAAACAATAGTGATTCTAAAGTTGAGTGCAAAGGCAAATTACTGCATTGTTATTATATATGCTTTGGAATATTTTCCTTTGTTGCCTTTCATCATTTTCTATATTCTTATTCTTCACTGTTTTTCACTATTGAGCTATTACTCCCTATTCATGCTACCTTGACATGTTTTCTTCCTTAATTTGAGTGTTTACTCTTCATCTTCTCGATGATGCCAAAAGGGAAAAAATGGATATGGATGCCATATTTTGTGAATAATAATTTAGTTGTAGCTTAACAAAGTCAAGGGGAATAGTGTTGATGCAATCATCATTAAGCATTCATGTTATATTTGTGATGAATTAATTTTTCTTGGTACATGGCATAAATTGGTTGTTATCATCAAAAAGGGGGAAATTGTCGGATATTTGTTATACCGCAATTGTTTAATTGATGAGTAAACACCCTTTTTGGTCCCTAGCAATATTAGCGAAATCCATTTTAGTCCCTGACAATATAAAAGTACCAAATTGGTCCCTAAAGTTATGAAAAAAGGGCCACGTTAGTCCTTCTGTCAACTCCTCCGTCACGGTCAAACTAACGGTGCCCATGTGGCACGTTATCTGCTGACGCGGACTCCACGGTGGACACGGTGGAAAGCTGGACGATGACGGTGGGCACCCATAGAAAGCACGACGTCGTTTTACTTGAATCCAATTAATTGATAAAACCCAAATAATGAACCCTAAAATTGAAAAAAACCCAAATGCCTTCAATCGAACCCTAAACCGGAAACTCCATCCCCCAAATTGATGAGCAAATCTGCAAACAACAAAACGCCCCCAGAATGTTTTCACTTTGATGATTGAAACTCGATGAAAGACATTAAGCCATCAACCGGATTTCTGGGCGTGAGAGAAGATGAGTGTTTCTTCTGGCATGGGGGTCAAGTGGGAGTAAATCAATAGGGGAAGAACAATGGCAAGGATCACTGGTTGGAGGTGCAAATGTGGGAGACAAAGTATTGTCTATACCTCCAAAACTGAGAGGAACCCAAACAGGGCTTTCCTTGGGTGTCCTAATTTCAAGGTACGAATTTGTAATCTGCCCCTTTATTGAGTTGGAACACTTGCTAACCATGGTGTTTATTTTTTTTAGGAGAAGAAGCCCTATTGTGATTTTTTTAGATGGGTAGATGACATGTGTAATGAACCCATGGAACTGGAAGAAGCAAGAATTCACACTGTGGAGTTGGATGTTGCTGAAATGAACTTCAAGTTGAAGTATGTGGAGATGATGATGAGAGAGCAAGATGTGAAGATTACTGAGCAAGGAATGAAGCTTCATCAGCAGGAAAGAAAACTGAATGATGTATACCTGAAGATGGTGGAGGAGTTAGATAGGATGGACAAAAAAATTATGACAGTTGATAGGTCAGCTAGGGTCTTAGGTGCTTGTGTTGCTGTGATAATGATATGTATGTTTGTTGTTAGTGTGGTAAAAGTGAAAACAAGTGACCCAAATGTATTTTTCCTTCAGTGAATTGTAATGAGTACTCCTTCTTTATGTTATTCAAATTATGTGTTAGTTCCAATCTGTTTGTGTGTATTATCATATGGCCTAATTAGATTGCTACTGATAGAGATGCATAACTCATGAATTGCACATACGGAAGTTGCATACTGATATGCATAATGTTGTTATCGATTGCAAAACACGAGGGCCATTTAGGTCCCTGGCAATGTTACTCGAGACACATTATGGTCCTTGACAAAATGCACAGTGGACTTAATGGTCCCTAACTTATTGCATAGTTATGCATGGAATGAATAAGCCATGTACAGATATAGATGCATAAATCATGAAATTGCTGTTATAGAAGTTCCATATTTAAAAGGGCCATAGTTGTGCACCAGGGCAAAATAAATACTGCCATATTGGCCCCTGACAAATTGCACGAGGACCATTTTGGTCCCTAACAAAATGCACGCGACCCTAATTGGTCCCCAAACAGATCAAAATAGTCACATTTCAAAACAGATGCTGTCCAGTACAAGTTCAAAACAGAAGACACATTTCAGTTACAGATGCTGTCCAATATGTCCAAACATAGGACAAAATTAAAAAACAGTCCAAAATTAAACAGATGATCAGAAAATTAAAAATTAAAAAACAGGAAAACAGTAGTGCATAATAACATGCATCAACCCTGCATCATTCATCAACCATCAACCAAAATAAATGGCACTTAACATGCATGTATAGAATATAACCAGTATCCACAATAATTGTCTTCCTAGAACTACAAAACAGTAGTGCATTACAAATAAAAGCCAACTAATAGGAATCATAAGTGAGGCCTATAAATACAGTCTTGGCTATGCATCAAAATGATTACATTATATCTGTAAAAGGCCTCCAAAAAAATGGCCAGAATTTACAAAAAAAGGGCATTATATCCACTCCTTTTCAGTTGGCTCATGCACTACTCCCTTGTTCTTCTTCATCAGCAGCTCATTTTCTTGAGGATCGCCTTGGTGGCATGAAACCAGGTGTTGTCATGAAGTGCATAAATCTGCTTCATGTGCCAGTGATGGCTGCCTTCATTGTCTCTTCAGTCAACACTGCATTTGCTTCTTCTGGATTTGAAGGAGGTGGGCTGCATCCTCTCAAGTTGACTTGTTGTGCCTGAGAACTACCAATTTCTGACGGGCCTCCTTGACTTAATGGGATTTCATTTACTGAGTCTGTGCCAATCCTCACAGATTGTGGTCTTGCTTGGCTCTTGTCTGTTTTGGAAGCTGGTGGCCCCTTACAACTCTTGCCATAGTGTCCAGTCTGACCACACTTACTACACTTGGCTTCATATGTCCTTTTAACTTTCTTTGTCATGCTCCCTTGGTCTTCAGTTGGGTCCTTCTTCCTGTGTTTCTTGGGTCGCCCAATTGGCCTTTTCAGTTTTGGTGGAAGAGGTTTGGGTTCATCAGATGCAGGCCAATACTTGTCCGAGTTCACTGGGTTTAAGGTGTGCTCATATGTGGCATGCAATGCATCAACTGTATCCCATTGATGGACATAGTTCTCGGCTGGCTCATTATTGTGACAAATTGCTGCTATAGCTTTCATTTTGTTGTTCCACGAACAGTAAATCATCCAATCACATTCATCATTACTACACTTTGCTCGGGCCCTCACTTTGTCATTCTTTAGCCACTTGAATTGTCTTCCTAGATCAATACTGTAGTCTTTGACAGTATTTTTAAATAATTGAAGACTCAAACTCCATTCCTACCTCTAAGTGTACATGACCAAACTCCTCATGCACATTAAACTTTGGATTGACAACCTTTTCATCCTCTTCAGCACCACTTGAAGGAGGCGTGTTCAACTCTTCAGAGTTATACCCATACCCACCCTCCTCGAACGACATTGACTTCTCATCCTCTTCCATTGTATTTTCCCTTGCCAACTCTTCAACCTGCTTTTTTTTCTTCCTTTTTTGCTTTTTTTTTCGACAACTTTACCCTTCCCCTTGCACTCCTCTTCACTCTCTGTTTCTGTATCATACATAGGTGGAGGAGGTTTATATGCCTCATCCTCCACACTATCTTCTGAATCAGTAGAAAACCCATGACCACTGCCACTGTCATCCTCATCACCATCACTGCCACCCTCATCCTCCAACCCATCACCACTACCACCCTCATCCTCCTATCCACCACTGCCACCCTCATCCTCCTTCCCACCACTGCCACCCTCATGTGCATGTGCAATAACTTCTTCCGGTGAAACATAGACAAGGGTTGCAATGCAATCTTCAAAATAAATTTCTATGAGATTGCCATTACTCAATGCAGCCTTGACCATCTCCACAATATCAGCGTCCGTATTCAAAGGCCTTAAACCTACATCTAAATCTGTTGCGTTTGGCATGAGCCACAACATTTGCTTACACGTCTCATACCCATAACCCTTGAACAGAGTATTAAGGTCACGCAGGTTGACGAAGTCAGCATCCATCTCAGGTAAGTCAACCACTTTTCCATTTACATAGGTTAGGACCCCTTTATCATCTCTCTTCAACACACCCCATGATGATATCTTATCACTATGTATTCATCCATCTGGAAAAAAAATCAACACAGGGCTATAAATTACAATAAATTCATGCGAACATCAGGGTCCACAAACCAATTTAAAAAATGGCAATAACCATATACATCAAACTCATCACTGCCGAGAGGGGGGACAAGCCAATAACATGGAAAAAAATTGCACCTTTACAAATTATGCATGCACTAAAAAATTGGTGACCACAATGCACTAAAAATGGCAATATACTTTACAAACCGGTAGTGAAGGGGACCACATACATAAATGGGTATTTTTTTTTTAAACCCTTACCATGATAACTCACAATGGAGCGCACATGGGGGACTATCCTCCAACAAAGAATAGACAACATGAGGTGATGGGGGACCACAAATATTGAAGATTTTCTAAAAAAACACTTACCTTACTGCATGTAAGAAAACCAGCACACTCGAACTTCCTTTCACCACCACAGGACCAGCCTTTCGACAACCTTCAAAGTCCACGCTCGATTGCCTTCCCTGCAACCACCGTCTTCGACAACCCTCACCGTTCAACGAAGCTTCCAGTGGAGGTCAACAATGGTCTTCCAATCATATGCAATAACTTAGTGAAAAAAACGAGTCTCCACGGTTACTTGCAGTGTTGGTGCCTCTTGATTTCTCAAGAATAAAACGACGTCGTTTGGTCCTTTGGAAAGCTTTGCAATCCTTTTGATTCAAAATGTCGTCGTCCAGCTTTCCACCGTGTCCACCGTGGAGTCCGCGTCAGCAGATAACGTGCCACATGGGCACCGTTAGTTTGACCGTGACGGAGGAGTTGACAGAAGGACTAACGTGACCCTTTTTTCATAACTTTAGGGACCAATTTGGTACTTTCATATTGTCAGGGACTAAAATGGATTTCGCTAATATTGCTAGGGACCAAAAAGGGTGTTTACTCTTAATTGATTTAAAATATGTTTTGATGACAATCAATTTAATGTTAATTTAATTGATAATATTTTATTGTCTTGAAATTACTAATGAGCTGATTGTTTGAGATTTCGGAATAATATTTATTCTGATTTGAAATAGTATTCAAGATAATTGAAGAATGCATGAAGATTGGAGAAGATATGGAAGATATCATGAAGAGAGAGAAAAGCATGAGATCAAGTAAAATTTAGGATATATTTAATCTTTTAGATTTCATGTAAGAGAAATAAAATATTCTTTGCCAAAGATTTGATTAGGATTGCATTGCATAATAGAATAAGATATTTACAGTTTACATATTTTTTATTTGAAAAAATTCAGATTTGAAATTTGCATTTAAAATTTCATTTAAGGGTAAAAGATCTTTGGTTAGATTTTAGAAAAGATTTCAAATTTAAATATTATATCTTTTGGGCTTTTAGGAGAGAGAGAAAATGTTATTATTATAGATAGGGCTCATTGCATATTATTTCATAGAGGAGAAAATACAAGAGAGAGAAGAGAGTAGAAAATACAAAAGAGAGAGGAGAGAAGAATATATAAGAAAGAAAAGAGAGAATTAGATTTTCAAGATTAAGATTCTTTCTTGTACATCAATTGAAGAGTTTTCTCAAGAACAATATTCACACATTTATCCTTTGGCAAAGTGAATATTTCTCTATAGAAATTCAGATTACCTATATGCTTCAGGAAAAGAAGCACCGAGGTAAATCATTTAGTTGTAAATTTCTTCTTGACATTTTTTAGGGTTTTTACTGGGAAACTTGGATACCAGTTCTTGTGCTGGGAAACTGGGATACTAGCCTGTCTCTTTTTCTTTAAAAATTGAAAGTGACTTGAGAACCCTTGTGTGATAGGGTTTCGGAATCCTAAAAGGTTAGAATTTCGTACTAGGAAACTAAGATACCAGTTGAATATTTGGGTAAGGGATAGAATAAGAAACTAGGATACTAGAGAATTCTTTGTACGCAAGTTTCATGGTGGAGTTGCCCGTCAATTTTAGTATTCGATTTTAGGGCCCGTGGTTTTTTTCCCCTTTGGATTTTTCACGTAAAAACTATTGTGTTAATATCTCTCTATCCTTATCTTGATTTATTGCTTTGAGTTAATTTTTAATTAGTAAATTATTTTTATAAAACTCAATTCATCCCCTCTCTTGAGTTCATCCGATCAATCTAAGGTGTTCTTGTTACAGAATTGCTCTCTAGATGCATCCAACTTCATTATAAGCTCCTCAAGTCACTCTTTTCCGATATGAATCAGAACAAATTTGAATATGCCATCTGAACATTTTCAAGTACACACGCATGTTACAACAGCACCTATGCATGAAATACCAGAGATAACAAAATGAAAAGGATAAGGATATCCAGATGAACTCAAATTGCGTGTTAAGGAACTCATAAAAAAGCGTAAAATACACAAATCAAAACAGGGATAGATAGAAACAACAGTCAAAGGCAACTTAGTTTATTTTTCTGCTCATGATTTCAGAGCAAAGAGGCCTTCTTAATAAATCAGAAAAAACAAAAAACAAACCCAAATGAAATCTTGCATTAAAGTCGTTACAATTATTTAAAGTATACAATTTACAATCATTCTCATTACGCATAGTGGAAGGGTAATTTCATAGAGTTGGACATCATAAAAGGTTGAACTTCTTGGTTAAAATATTATTTTCAATCAACCTACACTCCCCAATAAAATTATCAGTTAACATGTATGGTGAGAAAGGTTAAACTCCTGAGAACTACACCTTTATTACCCTCAAATGACTACTTATAAACTTATCAGTATTTATTCAAATTCAGAATTTTTCAGAATGATATTTACGAGAGTACAAAAGTGGAAGTACACTGCAGTAATAAATTAAGTTGTTCAACCACCACTTATTGGAGGTATTATGGCCAACTCATCTTTGTCTTTAACCATTGCTGACTCCGTTGTATACTCCTCGTTCAGAGCCAAAACCATGCACCCTCGTATTTCTTCCAAACTTGGAAACTTGGCAAGAATATTTTTCAAACAATCATTAGTAGTACTTCCAGATAGCACTTCCAATGGCATCTCACTCAGGCCAGTAAGATCGCGGGCTCTAGCAAAAAACAACACTTTTATCTTCACCAAACAACTTTCTTTCTTGCTGTGCGCGTCATCTCCATCCCAAGTCTTACTGTCTCCTTCCATGATATCTCCTTCCTTTATACAATAAGCAGCTAGAGACAAACTAGTGGACACAACTCAAGACATGTTTCCTGCAAAATGCTGAAAATTCAATCTGACAACATAAATCAATGTTCATAATTCACTAATAAAACTAAATCAGATGAAACAAACTCCATCAAAACCATTTCTGGCCGCTAAAATATTAAAACGGAAAGATCCTAGTTGTCTAACTGACAAAATAACACAAATATACAGTGAACATGAGAACAGGCTTTAGTAAGTGGATGTCATAGGCAAGTGTCACAACAGTCTTGGGGGAAGAACACAAGAGGCAATTAAATTCAAAAAAATTTGGAATTGCCACTAATTTTTATTTGAATTGGGAAATGATCAGAAAAAGAATATATATTTTAGTTAAGAACTTGTCTTTGAAGCAAACATTAGATTCGGGGGTATTACTATGTCCATGGAAAGATGGAAACTTGCATCCTAAAAGGTTACCATAGAGTTACGTGTGAAAACAGTTTAGAAACAAATAACTCCTATCTTTTTATGGCATAAAAAGAAACAAATAATAGTGACAAATTAAGCAAAAATATACTGGAATAGAAAGACATGGAAAGGGAATGTGATTTGTACTAGTCTTCCATAAGACTAGAGGAACCGCACAAAAACCAATCATTGGACATTGATTCCAAGCCAACTTGTTTCAATATTCAAAATAACTCCTATCTCTTTGTTACTGATAGGAACTCAGGGAGACCGAGTACCTAAAGATACAAAGAAAAGAAGAGAGAGAGAGAGAGAGAGAGAGAGAGAGAAGAGTGCTTTGTTATTACAGTATCCTGAGTCAAGGACTGTGACCTCCTCCAACGGAGCAATGTGCTCGGTTACAAAGTGTTCCCAAAAAATGCCATCCCATACAATTTCCGCTACTTATCCGCTTAACTACCTAATTGCCATCCTGACTGACTGTCTTCCTTACTTTCCTAACTAACTTGACGGTTCCTCTTATTTTTGCTAGCATACACTCTCCCAAAATCTTTCCAAAAATCCACCATCATGCTCTCAGTACACCCATCCAAGTTCAGCAATAGAGCTAACTTTAAAAAGAGTTCACAGCTGAAGCATAAACAGTTCTGATTTTGACAAAAAGCTGGCACCTAATGGCAAAGAGCTAAAAAGTCTTGGATTTTCACAGATGAAGGCCTTATATCTTAGGTCTCTAACATAAATAAGATCCCAATTCCGATGTCCACAGCCCAAGTTAAGAACAAAATAAAGGATACAGCTAGAAACAAAACAGCATGCAGTTCAGACAAAACTATGCACAAAATTTAAAGCAACCCACATTTTGATATTGTACAAAACCAGCTGCTAGATGTTAAGACAGAAATCAATAATTTTGAAGCATAAGTCAAGGTCATACAACTCAGGATAACAAAGAATGCTGCTCAAAACTCTCATCACGAGAAACAATTCCATGAAATTGATTCACAACAGCCCCAAACCTCAAGCACTTGATGCTAAACTTGCACTTTGACCCCCTGAACAACATTTAATCAAGAAAGCCAAAATTCTGTTTACATGTTATCATCCCCAGATTCAGCTTCAATGAATTAAACATGATCCAGTACCAAGAAAAACAAGTACATAAAGATGCTAACAGAACTAATAGAACAAGCTCTCCTTTGAGAAGTTCTCAGCAACACAAAAGACCAAACTAAAAGTTACATTTAGCAATGGCTGAAGGCATTCTATGTCATTGTCAACTTGTCCTCCCAAGAACTAATAAAAAAATGTGTATCCTGATGGGTCCAAGAACTAACCACATCACAGTTTAGAACCAAATCAATGAGGCAGAAACGGCAAAAACCATTCCCTCCTTTCTTTTAAAAAAGGCTACCTCAGAGGCCATTTATCAAACACCTTACAAGCAATTACAACAAATGAACCCAAGCTGAACCCTTCTCCTAAAACAGTTGTTTAGACAAAGATTTTCGCAAATATAATCGTTTCCCATTATTCACCTCAGACACATGATTCATGCAGCAACAAGAAATAAATAAAATAAATAAATAACAAAATAAAAAAATCAGGCATAAGATGAATCAATATACAAGACCACAATTATCATATTTCAACAAATCAATAGCATAAATTTTTCTACTGATTTAACAAAAAGACATAGCATGGGTGAGGTTTCTGAGATTCACCTTATAGAAGAGCGTAGAACAGAATAGCAGAGGGAAGTGATACTCTTGCGTGATGGGGGTGCGAATTAAATTTGATATGAATATAATTTTTATTACAGTGCGCTTCAGATGGTACGCAGTGACGTTCAGGTGGACTAGTCTTTGGTCCAATTTTCGGTGCAAATGATTTAAAATTGTGTCAGACCATTGCACAGATAGATGCCCTACAAAACTATTATATCAGATACCAACTTAAGAATTTTGCGACCATAATTTCAGTATTTTTATATAATTTCATTTGCAGCAAGTATATTTACACGAGGATCTTAGCATTTAAAATAAAAAAAAAGTCATGCAAATCTTAACTTTCTATGTATTATTTCAAAATGTATTATCTGGATTGACATAAGAAGTATATATATATATATATATAATTTATAGTTTTTTAAGTCACTTTAGATAACTTTATCTTGGATCATTAAATTATAACTTTATTTACATCGTACTATAAGCAAATAAATAAATAAAAAATATAATATTAGGGTGAACGAAGATAAATATATCTTAAATGATTTGAGAAATATTTTCCTCATATATATATATATATATCATTAACCATAAAATAAGAGTAGGATAAATGGTAATAGATGAATATTTTTTTATTTTTAGTAAATGGTGTATATGGAGTATTCAGAATTATGAGAGTACTCAAAATATTTTTTAATTTTGAATCACTTTTTTTTTGGAAGAAAATCTTATTAGTAAAGCTTGAACTTTCAACTCATCATATTCATCATGAAGTTTTAGCTTCTGTAACGTCTGGTTGCTTCAAGAATCAATGATTATCTCCACATACTAACACGAGACTTTTCAATGTGCTTTTTCCTCACTCGTACACTTTCCGGGAAAACTTCCCAAGAAGTCACCCATTCCAGAATTGCTTCAAGTCAAGCACGCTTAACTATGGAGTTCTTCTGTTCCGGGCTACCGAAAAGCAGATGCATCTTGTTGGTATAGGTAGAACCAATTAATTCTTATAAGTTATCCCAAACTGTGCAGTCTCATACCTGCACAGTCTTTGGAATCCCTCACTTTCGGGTGTCGATTCAATTCATTCATGCATGTAACCCCCATTGGAAGCCTGTCATGAGCCGCTCCTTGTCCGTGCCTCTTTGCACCGGCGATCACTCCCCGCCCTCGTCAGCGCTCGGGATGTTACATACCCACCAGCTTCCGCCTGGTTCGTCCTCGAACCACACCGTACTGGAAGAGAGGCCCTCCTCTGATACCACTCGTATCGCCTAGCCGCTTCAAGAATCAATGGCTATCCCCACACACTAGCACAAGACTTTTCAGTGTGCTTTTTCCTCATTCGTACACTTTTTGGGAAAAATTCTCAAAAGGTCGCCCATCTCAGAATTGCTCTAAGTCAAGCACGTTTAACTATGAAGTTCTTTCGTTCCGGGCTACCGAAAAGCAGATGCATCTTGTTAGTATAGGTAGTACCAATTAATTCTTATAAGTTATCCCAAACTATGCAGTTTCATACCTGCACAGTCTTTGGAATCCCTCTCTTTCGGGTGTCGATTCGATTCATTCATGCATGTAACCCTCCACTGGAAGCTTGTCAGGAGCCACTCCTTGTCCGTGCCTCTTTGAACCGGCGATCACTCTCTGTCCTCATCAGCGCTCGGGATGTTACAACTTCCAATGTTTTTTTTATGGATTTTGCTCGGATACCCTTATTTTATTTTTTCAGCTATTGATATTTTATTTTATTTTAAATACCAACCGGTTTCGAAATCCCAATGGACTTTACTAATTGGATTTTGGATTTAAGTAATTTTACCTCTTAAAAATTGTGGTTCTCGGGAATCAAATCTATCATCATTTGAACAGATAAATTCTAAAATTTAGCTGGGACGTCATTAGACTAATAACTCTTGATTTAAGATATTTTGATAAGCTATGAAATATTGATAGTTAGTTCTCGCAATAAATAGCTTAGAAGTATTATTAACAGCTAAAAATAACATTCATCTGAGCATAAACAGTAAAATAAAATGATAATAAAGTAATTCTAAGCCAATAGAAATGAATTAATAGTGAGGTATTTAAGTAGTTTGTATTATGTTATTAGTTAAAAATTTAGTATCATCATTATATTTAAAAAAATCTCAATTCTGAAGTTCTTGCTAATCAATTATGATCAATATATATATATATATATATATATGGGTTTGATTTTCTCATGTTGCATGAGAATTGAATTCTTATGTTGTGACTCAATTAGTAGTAGGTCTCATATTTATTAAAAGGAGAAAAAAAAAAAAAAAACTTTGTAAGTAAATTAAAAGGTCACAACATGATAATTAAATTCTCATGCAATATGAAAAATTGTTTTTTTTCATATATATATATATATATATATATATATATATATTGGTTAAAAAATTCTGATCCATCTTTGGCCTTTGTGATATTGACAACCTTGTACGATTTTTTATTTGCAACAACTGAGAGAATGTGAAGCCAAGCGAATAAGACAAAATGAAAATTGCCAAAGAGTGTAATAAACTGTTTAGGAAAAACTGTTTATCGTTTTAAATGATTTAACTGTCATTTTACTCTCACAAAGAGGTGAGACCCACACCTTTATATTTTTTTGTCTATTCTCTCTTCTTTTATCTATCGTTTTCTCTCAATTAAAATGACACAAATTTACATCGTTTAAAATAATTTACGTTTTTCCCAAACTATTAATATGGAAATACTATCCACCATAATTGCTTTAATTTTTTTTGGTAGACACGAGACATGCTTTTTAGTGTTTATTTAATATTATTTGTCCATTTGTTTTATTATATGTTCAATTCAAACCTTGGAGAATCAACCCCCCCACGTTAGATTCCCTGCACAGCTATATGGAGAAGAGTGAGAGTAAGGGTACACTGGACATAGGGAAGGGCCATTTGTTTTTCTCACTTTCAAAGGGTACACCTAACCCTGGAGTTGTAGTTGAAGCAGAAGGGCCTTTGCATTTTTGTTTTTTCTTTCACCATTCAGCTTAAAATGGTTGAAAGCTGAGGTAATTTCAATGGTTTCAGAACACAAAGTGTTAAGGTTGGTTTATTAACATGAGACTTTCTAACAGTTACTTACACCAAAGAGGTAGGCAAGACCAAAGCTTGAAGTTGAAACTCATCTCCAAAACTTTCACATTCAATCACATTTGAATGCTTTATAACTGACACCATATCTGTACTAGTTGTGCAAGTGCTATTGGTGAAACTGTGCTGCACCACATGCACACACTTCATGTGTATGAGTTTCTTTTTTCCTATTGAGTTGCATTGTTGTAGGGTCATGGTCAGAGCCACACAGACACAGTATTCAGGTTTTCTGTTTCCTTGCAGCAAATAATGGTTCTTTTGAAAACCTACCCATATGACCCACATAAACACTAGACAATAGGCCATTGCTTATTAAGAAAAAAATGTTGTAGGGTAACACATTAAGTGTACCTATAGTGAGATCTAGCCTAAGAAGCCACTATCATAGTGCACTTGTTTGCCATCTTTGAAAGTTCTTATCTATCATCCATGGACAGTGAAAGAGAAGACAATCAAGTCATCAATGGAATACACCCTGCAATCTCTAGCACACTTACAATCAAGATTGGAAGCAGCAGCAAACAAGGTGAAGAGAGTTTAGACCATTCAAATTTACCTTCACCAAACATAAAGAACTCAATAGAATCATCATCATCTTATGGTTCTCCTCTTGTGTCCCCTCCTTCATCTGCATTTGTTTCAGCATTGCAGTCACCTTATATATCTCCAAGGGCCATAATCCCAAAGCCCCCAGATGGGTCTATCTTAGAAAACCCACCACTACCAACAACAACAACAACAACCACCACCACCACCACCCATCCTTCAACCCCAGAAGATGTTCCAAGTAGTTCCTACACACCCCCTTCTGATCTATACGAGTATTCTGATGACACTGCTGATACAAAGCTCAAATTTGTGACTTGTGTTCCAGTCCCTGAAGCAGCTCCTCCACGCATCTCATTCTCATTTCCAGTACCTAGAATCTCCTTTGCAAAGGGTCCTGTTTCCCCTGCTTCCAATGCCAAACTCAGAAGCTGTGATGTTTACATTGGATTTCATGGCCAAAATCCCAACTTGGTGCGCTTCTGCAAGTGGCTTAAGTCTGAGCTTGAGCTTCAAGGGATTGATTGCTTACTTGCTGATAGAGCAAAGTATTCAGATAGTCAAAGCCATGAGATTGCCGATAGAGTCATTTGCTCGGTGGCATTTGGATTGGTGGTTGTTACAAGTTCAAGCTTCCTCAATCATTTAAGCATGGAGGAGGTTAGATTCTTTGCTCAAAAGAAGAACTTGATCCCTCTCTTATTTGACATAGGACCTGATGAAATTATGGCTCTTCTTAACTGCAACTCAATTGATAAAGAATGTAAAGAGGCAATTGATGGACTCATGAAGTGCAATGAATTCAATCTAGAGGCTAATGATGGTAATTGGAGAAGCTGCATATCAAAAGTTGCTGGTATTTTAAGAGCAAGACTTGGTAGGAAGAATTCTGAAATGAAGGATAATATGCAAGGATTTGAGAATTTACCTTTCCCAAGGAACACATACTTTGTTGGAAGAGAGAAGGAGATTATGGAGATTGAAGGTCTTTTTTTTGGACGTGGGAATTGTATGGAACAAGTCCAAGATCATTGCAGGACAATGATCAAAGGAGAAGCCAGTGGCAGTGGTCAATCTGAAGGCCTTGCAGATGAAGAAAGTGAACCAGTGATAGGTAGAGGTGGTGGGAGGTATATTAGTCTAGAGATGGGGAGGAGCAAAGAACCAACTTTAGAGGCTTGGGTTGAACCAATCATAGGGAACAATTCATTGAAGAGGTTGAAGAATAAGAAGTCAAAGAGTGGAAACTATAAGAGCTTGTGTAGTAGTGTGGTTTGCGTTAATGGAGTTTCTGGTATTGGGAAGTCTGAGCTAGCACTGGAATTTGCTTACAGATATTACCATAGGTACAAAATGGTCTTGTGGGTTGGTGGTGAAGCTAGGTATCTTAGACAGAACATATTGAACTTGTCTCTCAACTTGGGATTGGATGTTGGTGCTGATTCTGAGATGGAAAGAGGAAGAATCCGTAGCTTTGAGGAGCAAGAATTTGAAGCATTCAAGAGAATCAAGAGGGAACTGTTTGGGGAGACACCTTACTTACTGATAATTGATAATCTTGAGACTGAAGAGGAATGGTGGGAAGGGAAGAATCTATATGACTTGATACCAAGAAACACAGCAGGGACACATGTGATTATTACTACTAGGTTGTGCAAAGTAATGAACTATGATACTATTCAGCTTCCGCCTTTGTCATTATCTGATGCAATGATTCTGATAAGAGGAAGAAAAAGGAAAGAGTATCCAGCAGATGAGATAGATTTTCTTGAAATATTCAATGAGAAACTTGGAAGGTTGAGCTTTGGTTTGTGGATGATTGGTTCATTGTTGTCTGAACTTGCAATTGACCCCTCTGCTCTCTTTGAGGCCATAAGCCAGGTACCACTCAATGAAGATTCAAACTCTTGTTATATGAGCATTGCAGAAGAGCAATGGTGCAAGAGCAATCCTTTCCTCATGAAGACCCTCCTTTATTGTTTGGGAACTTTGGAGAAAACTAAAGCAAAAGGGAACCTCCTGGCTATAAGAATGCTTCTTGTTAGTGGATGGTTTTCCCCTTCTCCCATTTCAGCCAGTTTGCTAGTCAATGCAGCAAAGAGTATCCCTATAGTTGAAAACCCTCTCAAGAAGTGGAGCAAATATCTAAGCCTAACATCTAGTTGTTTATCATCAAGGACATGGAGAAATGAAGAAGATTCAGCAATGCTTCTTGTGAAAATGGGACTGGCTAGAAGGGGCAATCAACATAATGGATGTTGGCTCCATTTCCATCCCATAACACAAGCATTTGCTAAAAGAAAAGGTGGTTTGGAATATGCCAAGGCTTCCATTCAAGGAGTAAGAAAAATGGGTAACCTTGTAAACTCAGATCATTTATGGGCATCAGCTTTCCTTGTTTTTGGCTTCAAATCTGAACCCCCACTTGTGCAGTTAAAGGCAATTGACATGGTTTTGTACATCAAAAGAACAGCTCTTTCCCTTGCAATTCAAGCCTTCACCACTTTCTCAAGATGCAATTCAGCTTTGGAGCTCTTAAAGGTATGCACCAATGCACTGGAGGAAGTTGAGAAGTCCTTTGTCTCTCAAATCCAAGATTGGTCCCATGACTCAATTTGTTGGAAAAGGAGGTTTCAAAGAAGCCAAAAAGTGGATGAATATGTATGGCAGGATGTGACCTTATTGAAGGCAACACTACTAGAGACTAGAGCAAAGTTGCTAGCAAGAGGGGGGCATTTAGACAGTGGAAAGGAACTATGTAGAACATGTATCAGTATCAGAACTGTTATGCTTGGCCATAATCATCCCCAAACCTTAGCTGCTCAAGAGACATTGGCAAGGTTGGTGAGAATGAGGAGTAAGATATGAATATGTATGTTTGTTTTGCTTCACCTTGTGTCTTCTCCATTACATTTAAACTTCATACAAGACACCACATGTAGTGGTGGTGTAATGTTACTGTGTTAATGCACTAATGTTCCTTCCTTGCCTCCTTAACAAAAAGCATTAATGTGGTAATGATGTACTTCTTGTTAGAGGACTTTATTGTAATGCTGGTGAAAACTATACTGTCAATGGAAAATTTAGTGGTTAGCTTAACATGTTGCTTTTTAATTGAATTTATGTTACTCTAATGCAAAAATTAATCAATAAAAATTCCATTATAATATTTCATTAATATTATTATTAATATTTATGTTATTAATAATAATAACAATAACTTTAATAATTAGGTTATTTATTTAATTTATGATTTATACTATTATCTATTAATTAGTATTAACTATAGATATTAATTAATATTAATAAATGAGTAAAATAAGAGAAAAAAATGAATCAAATAATATCAGAATCCAACCCTCCACACAAAAAAAAAAAAAAAAACAAAACAAAAAAAAAAACAAACAGAAAACTTCTTTGATTCTAACATATCCAGTTGATAATCTTTTCATTCTGAAATGAAAATAGAAGAAACCATACTTTCATACAATATCTTAATTGATTTTACGTAATGATCAATAATTTAAATTTAATTCTATATGGCTATCAAAAATAAATAAATTAATTCTATATCTTCACATATCAAAATCCTAGCAACAATTTATTCTATAGAAACTTTTAAACTGAAATTAACAAACAACTGATATCAATAATATTTATTAGTATCCAATTGGGGCGTGCCAAACGATTAGGCAATGGGTTTGAATTGAGCAAGGGTTGAGGAACTTTTATGGAAACATTGAATTGATCAACAAAATTATGTTTGATTACATTTTCTCATAGTCTTTCATTATTTAATTGGAATAGGTAGCAACACAACGGCAAAAAAATTAAAATAATGTAATTAATTAAAATAATTACGCATTTAATGCTGTTTTGTTAAAAATTACATATATGTTGCACAATGAGACGCCCTCTTTGGGCGTCACATGTGACGCCCAAAGAGGGCGTCTCATGTGCAACCTATATATACCCCACTTTCCTTTTTTCACTCCTTACTCATTTACCTCTCTAACCTCTCTCCAACCTCTCTCTAACCGCGGTTCGTAGCGAAGCTCTGCCAACGTAGGTAAGGTCATAATATCTCATATGTATACATTTAAATTACAGTGCTAGTTAGTAATGCATGTTAGGATTGATTGTATATTAGAGACTTGGAACATTAGGATAGTCACTTAGAAATTTTGTGTCATGCTATGAATGTTGTAATGATATAGTAATATTATTATTACGTAGTTATTATTATTACCGATTTTTAATTATGTATTCGGGTTTAGCATATTAATTAGTGATTTATAAATAGTGTTAGAGACTTTGTAAATTTCGTATGTATGATGTTATTAATGCGGGAGTGCATAACTTTGTAGTTAGTTGAGGATAATGGCTGAGTCATCATCTTCTTCGGGATCTGATTCGGATGTAGAGCCCACCGATCCCAGCATGTGGATCATACCTGGGCCCTACAGGTGGGAGGTCCTTCGTCAGAGGACGCAGAAAGGTCATATTTCACAGCGAGTGTGGAGTACTGAGCATGTAAGAAAGATTAAGACTAGGCGTGGGAAGCCACAAGGGGGCCCACCTACCGGTGCTATTCCACAGGTTGTGGAAGAGTACCTCAGACAGGCGGGTTTCATACATGTTGCCAGGATGCAACATATCCAGGTATGTTATTTATGTCGTTTTGTATTTATGTAAATATTTAATAAAATTATTTAACACGTGATAACTGCGTAATTTATCACAGATAGATACATTTTTAATTAGTGCTCTGGTCGAGAGGTGGAGACCAGAGACACATACCTTTCACATGACCCAAGGTGAGATGACGATCACCTTACAAGATGTGGCAGGCATCTTGGGCTTGCCGACCGACGGTACTGTCGTCATCGGATCGACCTCTGAGGATTGGCACGCTGCTTGTGCTGCTGTTTTTGGACATGTTCCAGAGGCCGGTGAGTTCCATCATTCCGGCGACCTCCGCATCTCATTCTTGGATCGGCATTATACCCGGTGGACTGATCATGAGGGGAATCATGCTGCCGAGATCTACTTCACAAAAGCCCACATTGCCCGGATGTTGGGGACTTGGTTGCTGGCGGACAAGTCTGGAGGTAGCAATTTTGGTTGCCGGCTTGTCCCGTTGCTAGGTGGAGGATTTGAGGACATTGGCCGATTCAGCTGGGGATCTGCAGTTTTGACACACTTGTTCAGGAATTTGTGTGAAGTGACAGATGCCCGTCGAAGCGACATGGGTGGTTGCCATATTCTCCTTCAAATTTGGGCATGGATACGATTCCCACCCATTGCTCCACCCCTTCCTCCTCATCCAGAGCCGGGCACACATTATGGATGCCGGTATGATTTATTTACTTCATTTGATTTCGATAATGTATATACTAACTGTATACTTCTTGACTTTGGACGATTATGTATGGTTGATAATGTTTCTGATTGACAGGTTTAATGTTGTACAAAAGTTTAAACCTCATGAGGTCACCCATTATCGGGCAACATTGGACACACTCTGTAGAGATGAGGTTTGGTGTTAGATACTTACGGTGTTGTTATTTTTCTATGGGTTTAATTTTTTTTTGTAACTCTATATATTGTTTCACATTTTGTTTGTAGGTGGTGTGGCAGCCATATATAGAATATTAGTGGCTTGACGTGACTCTAGAGCAGCAGTATCTGTGGCTTGCTCCCACACCTATTATCTACTTCCACACAGTTGAGGAATGTCAACTGGATAGGTGCATGCAACAGTTCGGTCTTAATCAACCCATCCCGGAAAAATCTAGAAAATTGAGAGGAATACATGATCATACTCTACGGGGGAAGGTTGAAGAGAATTGGAGACGTAAGCTCAGGGTTCATATTGATCGATGGAATACCAGGATTCAGCATATTGTACTGCCACCTCCATTATATGGTTTGATGTCACCTAATCATGCGTACATGGAGTGGTACAGAGAGAGGGGAAAGCGCTACATATCTCGGAGGGCAGCAAAGATAGGGCGCATGGTGAGTTTTGTACTTATTTTACATTTGTTTCAAATTTCTAACATTTTTTCGTAATATGCAGATTGACGGTCTTGAAATGCTTTATCATGGAACAACGGCGGAGGAGTTTCCTCGATTTGGACTACAATATATCCACGAGGAGATAGGCCGGATTATTGGGATGTTTCATGAGAGTTCACGAGTTGATGAGCTTGGACTTGAGGCACCCCCCGTGCAGACTCAGCTTGATCCTCAGTTGATCGTGGATGTTCCTCGTAATAGACGGGAGGGACGCGGATTAGGACGTACACGTGAGAGAGTTGCTGCTGAGCCTGTCCCGATTATGGCACCTAGACCAGTGGTCGAGACTCAGGGATGGTTTAGACCTCCAGCATTTGGTCCTACTTACAGGTCACAGCCGATTTATCATCACGGATCGCAGTATGCGGCAGGTCCTAGTCAGGCGGCGTCTGAGCACCCTTCTTGTGGAATACCAAACGGAGCAGACGCAACGTCATTCAACTGCGGCATTTGCGCGACGACTGGTTGATGGAATATTGGAATTTCAGACGCACCCATCTCACGAGATTCATCTCCTTCTGAAGCACTAGCATCCTCCGCCAGAAGATGTTCTTCCATTGCCATATTTTCATCGTCATCTTCGTCGTGCATTTCCCAAGTCGGATCATTTTCATCTCCCTCAGAAAAGTTACCAACTAGAGACGCATGAGCGGCAGGAGAAGCTGGAAGACGGGGAGAATTTAAATAAACTGACCTCACCGGTATGGGAGCATTCTCCGTTGCGACGATGTCGACATACAACTCTAGAAAATCTGTCCTTGACTGGTTGCAAAATTCTTCCATTGTCATCTCCAAGTCTTCATCGTCAAGCACTTTCAAACTAATGTATTTATCACCTTGCCACACCCTTGTCGTGATCTCAGTGATACATTGGTTGTCTTGAAGACTTAACTTCTGCCGAATTCTCTGATGCAGTTCGCCAATGGTTGTGTTGCGTTGGATACGTGTCGGCCTTTTTTCACCTTCGAATATGACACCTCGTCAACTTTCTACCTTCCTACCATTGTAATATAACACAATACGAACAGAATCAGGATTTGAGCTCATTTTTAAATAGAATTACAACTAAAATTCAAATACTAAATTAAAGATAAAGGAATGGTGGTGGAGAAGAGAGATATGAAGAGTGAGAGAAGAGGTGTGAATTGAATGGAGGGGGTGAGGAAATATATAGAGCACACATGTGACGCCAGTATTGGGCGTCACATGTGACGCCCAAAACTGGCATCACATTGTGCAGTAGATGTGTAATTTTTTACGAAACAACATTAAATGCATAATTATTTAATTTAAATACATTATTTTAATTTTTTTTGCCGCAACACAACATATATAACACATTGATTAACGAGGAGCGTTATTCTTATAATCTCTTACAACTTATTTTTTCATCGTTGATTTCCGTCAATTCAACGGTTATGATTTATTGGATCATATTTATTAATTAATTATTAATTTTTAATAAATTATAACCATTTAATTGATAAAAATCAATGGTAAAAAGTAAATTATAAAAGATTATAAATTTTTTAGGTTGTAAAAATAACAATCCTCTTAATTAACATGTCCACGTCTAAGTATTGTGCTATAAAAGATACTCGCCTTCTGTTTACAACCATATTATGTCTACGACTTAACTAATAGAAGTATGGAGTCTAAATAATAATTTTCTACGATATTACAACAAAATTCATTGAAGTACATTAGAAAAATATCTTTCGGTGTGTGTTTTGAACTTAGGATAATAATTTGGATCATATTAGATGCAAACCCTATATGGCACATTACTATCAAACCTATTTTTCATAATTTCCCTTTTCATCCAAACCCAAAATTCAAGAAAATTCCTGTGCTGCATCACTCTAATAATCAGTATTATAAAAAACAGACCAACACTTGACTCGGAAACGGAACCCCTAACCAATCCAATTCATTCATTGAATCGGTCAAGCATTTGACATGATATGAAACTAGTGAACTAATTTCGAACTGGGTAATCGATATTAAATCGACACCGATTTTTAAATTAAACCAGTTCTATAAAATTTTGGGCAAAATGCTTGAAACGTATTAATGCTAGGAATCAAACCTAGAACATGAGAATTAGAACTTTAACACTTACCACACTATTTGTTGGACATAATGCTTCTAATTTTATATTTATTATGTATTATTATATATATTGAATTTAAGGAGTTAAATACTTAAATCATTAACCCACTTGTTGAAGCGATAATTCATTGACCCAACACCCTGACTCAGTCGATAACTGATTCGACTTTGATAACACTGATAAGAATGATGCATTCTTGCATGGTCAATGATGGAACCCAAAATATTCAACAACAAAGATAACAACAATTGAATAGTAAAATACTTCCATTATCTCAATATTCATCACAGAGACACTAATTAGTAAGCATAACAAAGAGGTAACAGGAAATACAAAGGAATAACAAATAAAACACCTAAAAACCTCACTCACTCTCAAGTCAAAATACCTAGGCCAAAGAGATCCCAAGAGATCCTTTCCAAAACCCAATTCACCAAGATACTCAATATCCTCCTATCACCTTACACACACTCCTTTTATTCTACACTTTAAGAATATTCTAGAATAGTTTCCCTAACAAATTAGCTAATTCATTAACTAACTTTGCATTGCTGAACTTGGGCCCACTAGGCATAGCCCATCAATACTCCCCATTCAAAATTCACCTTGTCCTCAAGGTGAGGAAGAGAATAGGGGATGTAATTGAACATCCACAATGATCCCATTGCTTGAAGAACATTGATCCCGTCATTCTTGAAACTGAAATATTGTCGGATCCCCTTGCCCCCTTGTCTCCATTCTGCATATATCTGGCCATGAAATAGGGTATATCTCCATATTTCCCATGCCTTGTTTTTTTCTTTTTTTGCTAGCCCATTCCAAACAAAAATTTCGGGCCACAATCATCGTTTTTCAAGCCTAAATATGTCTGGTCGTGTAACCCCATGGTGAAACCCATTGGGTCTGAGCCAAATGAGCAGCTCAGTAATTTGAACGTTACTCCATCACCATCCACAACATCAATCCATCGTCTTTGTAAGTTTCCAAAGCTCAGTAGAACTTCCGCCGCTGGCAGCCACCGGAATCGCGTGCGCCTGTCACTTCCGTCATCGTTCTCTGCAGTCAGTCGTCGGAAACTCGCTTCTCGCCTGTCACCGTCGTTTGTTGCCTCTGACGACCCTTCTTGTTCATAACCCAGCCCCTCGTTCTTTCCGTTCAAGTCCAGCTCCTCTTGAGTTAGTCTTCTAAAAACTTGTTCCCCGACGTACGTCTTGGCCACCTGCTCTTGTCGCCGTCTCGTTTGTCGTCGTCGCCGTTGCATTCGTCTCTGTTCTTCGTCCCTCCTCGCATGCATCTCATTCTTGGCTTTTAGGGTTCGTGCCTCCCCCATTTGTAAACTATGACTGTGCTGGACCTCCATTCTGAGTTGTCTCTTGTTGGATTAATTGATTGGCTTCATGTTGGGCTGATACCTGCGGCCCACTTCGTCCCTGTAGTGCTCCCCCAAATGGCCCAATTTGAGTGTCTCTATTGATGAGAGCTGGACAATCCAAAAATCCGAATCCAAATCTTGACCCGGTTCCCATCTTACCCACATACGACCTGTTTTTTCCCAAAATACCTAGGCCAAAGAGTTCCCAAGAGATCCTTTCCAAAACCCAATTCACCAAGATACTCAATATCCTCCTATCACCCTACACACACTCCTTTTATTCTACACTTTAGAAATATTCTAGAATAGTTTCCCCAACAAATTAGCTAATTCACTAACTAACTTTGCATTGCTAAACTTGGGCCCACTAGTCATAGCCCATCAGTCAATTTTTTTTAGAAAGATCTAAATATAGCTTGAGTTGGTTCAAACAAAATGGAACAAGCGCTATTAAAAGATTTAAATACAGGTTAAAAGAAGGGTTTATTGTTTCTCAATTTATTCTCTATACATACATAAAAATGTGTGAAGCCCATATTTTTTCTTTTTTTCTCTTCTCATATGGACCCACATAGGCTCCACACACTTTTATGTATTTATAGGAGATAAATTTATCTCTTACTAACATAAGAAACAATAAACCCTTAAAAAATGAGACTTTAAAATAAAACAAAATTAATACCACTAAAAGTAAAAAATAACTATTTCAACATTGTTTCCCAAAGCACAAAAACCAAATTTCACAACCTCCTTATAGTGGTGAGACTATCCAACAGAAACACAAAATTTGTGTATCAGCAAACATTATAACTCCATGTAAGAAGTAATATATTTACAATGCTTGGGTGGCAGTTGCATATCATGAATATTTTTTTAAAAAAGAAATTAGTAGCCACCAAATCAAATTGGATTCGCAATTCACAATCAAAACTCCAAACCTTACCACCAGCCATTGGTTCAAAGATTTTGCTCTCTTAACCAGAGATCTAGAATTCAAAACTTAAAAATGAAGAAAATAATGTTAAGAGAGTCGTTGCCTATATAGATCCGACAATGTTCGAATTGGATTAATTCTTGTTGAAAAATCAAAAATAAAATAAAAAAACACAAGTCATTAATGGGCTTGCGATCCATACTAGGATGTCTATTCAAAGCCATTTTATCAAATATTCCCTGCTGATAGCCAAGTACATAAGCGAATGTAGTACAATGGGAAATTTTACAATTTGGCTAATCTAAATGCCAGGTAGTGATGCAGATACATTAGAAAGAGATTACATAACATCAGACAGGATTGGATTCAGCTTATATAATTCCAATCAGGAGACAATTTATAAGAAAGAAAAAACAAAAGCAGCATTTCACTTTCATGTAAAGATAGTGACTTTAACAGAGGGGATCCTTTTGATTAGTACGAAGCATACCACTACATAATGTCTCCTGAGGGATTTGAGAGACAACAGATTAGAAGTGTTTCTGAAAATCCTGTGATGGCGGCTGCTCCCATGGCCGCATAAAGCCTGTACAAAAAGCAATAGTTAAGGTAAACAGGAAAAATATGAAACCCATTACAGGAATCTGCACACTAATATTTTATTTCATTGCTCAATATTCTATTTCTGCAATTGATATGGCAATAACATCCTGGTCACACTTTTCCAAAATACTAATTGCCTCCAAAAAGAACACAGTTCCCTAAAGTTAAACATCTATCTGAAGGATAACTGACAATAACTGCATATGTAAAGTCCATAACTTGGATATGTCCTTATTCTTCATATAGAAGTCTTTTTCTTGGTGCTCCTTTTATATATTTGAGGATGAAAATCACATCATTCCAATTGCTTTGACATGGAGCCCGTAGGAACTAACTGACCATGCTTACAATAGAAAATAGAGCGATCTTCCTCATTATAAACCATCCCAACCTGCTGAATAACTATGCTAAATCTCCCAAACCAAGCCTGCAAAGACTATCTTAAACCATAAAGAGAATGATGCACACAGAAAACTAATCCAAACTATAACGTTGAGTTGATAGCATAGGCATAAGAAGAAAAACATGCACAGAATCAATTCTACACATAGGTTAGAAGGTGTTGTAAATAATATTGATTTAGTTATTATTTAGTTTATTGTTGTATTGGGCCAAGCCCTTTGTTGTATTGGGCCAAGGCCTTTAGGTTAAAAGTAGGTCACATATTCTCTATAAATAGAGAATCCCTTGTACACATTATTTACAATTCTAATATATATCAGAATACCCTTTTTCAAGTTGGTATCAGAGCTCTCGATCTTGAGGGCTCTGCTTCCGCGCCTACGAAACCCTTTTTTTGTTTTCCATCTCTCGCTGCCATCAGCCGCCACCGGAAAAATTTTCCGGGGACCTCTTGGACCGAGAGATCACTGCTTCTCTTTGTTTTTCTCCCATCTTCCTCAATAACAAGACCCCAAACTGAACCGTTCAACGTCACCTCCAAACAGAAGCGTTTTTCACTAACCAAGAACATTGTTCCTCGCGATTGACCTTCTTTTTGGCGGCCATTCAACTCCGATCAGCCCCAGATAGGTTCGCAATCCTTGGACGACCTTCGCCTGAAAAGCCCAGCCCGATCGGACGTCAGACGCGCCTCCACGCGCCGCTTCTTTCCCTGCGCGTGAATCTCACGCGCCGCCAGCTTCACCGGCGCGTGACAGCGCGTGACGGTTGCTATTGGCTGCGGACCGGTGCAGTCTTGACCGACTCTCCAAGCTCGTTCTGGATCTGTGCTCACCTCTTTGATCGGACCTCGTTTGGTAATTTTTCGTGATTTTTTGGCTTCTTGGTACTATTCCTTGAGTTGTTTTGCAGTATGGCCGCTTCCGACGGTGATTCAACTCTAAACTTATCTGAAAAAAATTCTACCTCATCTGTGGTGACCCCTCTTGGTCACAATGATCTTCCAAATCTACATCAGAGTTATCGATTTGACGGATCAAATTATTTGTCATGGTCTCAGTTCATTCGTACTACCATCAAGAGTCGCAATAAGATTGCTCATCTTGATGGCCCTGCTCCTGCTGCCACGGATCCCGATTTTGCTGTTTGGGATAATGAAGATTCTCTTATCATGACTTGGTTGTGGAATTCGATGACTCCTGAAGTGGGTCGTCATTGTATGTTCTTGTCTTCTGCTATGGAGATTTGGGAAACTGTCCGCTCCACTTATTCCTTGAAACAGGATATGGCTGCGCGCTATGAATTGCGCAATAAAATATTCACTACAAAACAAGATTCTTTATCCGTGACTGAGTACTATGGCACCTTGAAGGAGTTATGGACTGAACTTGATCAATTTCAGAGTTTGAAGATGAAATGTACTGCAGATGCTACTGCTTTAGCCAAGGAGGTAGAAAATGAGCGTATTTTTGATTTTCTTGCTGGTTTGAATTCCGAGTATGATCCTATTCGGGTTCAGATACTTGGCAAAGAAACTTTTCCATCCCTTTCTGCTGTTTTCAATACTGTTCGGGGAGAGGAGAATCGTCGGGGTGTTATGATGAACCCTGATAAATCTGTCATGTTATCATCAAAAGATGGTGCTGCTTCTAAACCCACTGATGGGTCTGCTATGATTTCAACAAAAAAAGATGGTTCTACTTACAGGAGTTCCTTTCCAAAATATTCTGATGGAGCATCTTCTAGACCTAAGAAAGATGATCGCTGGTGTTCTTATTGTAAAAGAACAGGTCATATCAAGGATCTATGCTATCGCCTCCATGGAAAACAAACTGTCTTAGAAAAGATGGCAAGGATGCGTGGTCAAGCGCATTTTACTTCTTCTGATATAGCTCCTACACCTAATGAGACCCAACCTGCATTTCGTCCAGATGAGTTGGAACGACTTCGAACCATACTTGATTCTCTGAGTAAGCCATCTGGTACTAGTGATTTGGCTATGACTGGTATGAGCTCCAAAATTTCTTCTTTTCTTACTTCATGTATTGATTTTAAACATTCTTGGGTTGTTGATTCTGGTGCCACTGATCATATGGCTTGTTGTGCTGACCCCTTTGTCTCTTATAACCCTACCATTGGCACTCATACGATAGCCGTAGCTGATGGCTCCCATACATCAGTTGCGGGTTCTGGTAACATAAAATTACAGCCTTCCTTACATCTCAAAGATGCTCTTCATGTCCCTAAACTTTCTACTAATCTTCTTTCTATTCATAAAATTACAAAAGATTTAAATTGCACTGTAACCTTCTTTCCTACTCACTGTATTTTTCAGGATCTCGCCACAGGGAAGACGATTGGGGGTGCTAAAGAGCAAGGTGGGCTGTATTATCTGGTGTCACAATCTCCTGCAACTCATGTTAAGGATCACATCTTACTGTCACATGGCCAGTCAACTGCTGATTCTCTGATTTGGCTTCATCATAAGCGCTTGGGACATCCTCCATTTAGTTTACTCAAGTCTTTATTTCCGTCTTTGTTTTTGTCTAAGTCTGTTGAGTCTTATCATTGTGATGTTTGTGAGTTTGCTAAGCATCATCGTGTGTCTTTCCCTTTTAGTATTACTAAAAGTGTTGAACCTTTTGATCTTATTCATTCTGATGTTTGGGGTCCTTCTAAGGTCCCTCATTCTTCTGGAAATAAATGGTTTGTTTCTTTTATTGATGATTGCACTCGTGTAACTTGGGTTTACTTAATGCATGAAAAGTCTGAGGTACCAAAACTGTTCTTTCAATTTTATAAAATGATTGAGACTCAATTTTGTAAAAAAATCAAAAGAATAAGGACAGATAATGGTACTGAATATGTCAATCACTCTTTTTCCCAATTTATACAAAATCAAGGTATGATTCATGAACTTACATGTGTAGACACCCCTCAATAAAATGGGGTTGCTGAAAGGAAAAATCGTCACCTTCTTGAAGTTGCTCGTGCCTTATTGTTTCAAACACATGTACCCAAATGCTATTGGGGAGATGCCATTCTTACTGCAGCATTCTTGATCAATCGTCTACCCACTCGGGTTCTCGATCATGTAAGTCCTATTCATTCCATGACGTCCTTTTTTTCTTCTATTCCAACTTTGCAAAGTCTTCCTCCTCGAGTGTTTGGATGTGTTGTCTTTGTTCATATTCATAAACAGCATCGCAGTAAGTTGGATCCTAGGGCTCTTAAATGTGTCTTCCTTGGATATGCTCCTGATAAGAAGGGCTACAAGTGTTATCACCCTGGAAGTCGGAAATTTTTTGTTTCTATGGATGTTACATTTCAGGAATCTGAGTCCTTTTTCCAAGGTCCTCATCTTCAGGGGGAGAATGATTCACCAGAAGACTCATCACCTTCCTTCTTTGAAACTTCAGTGTCTACTCCTTCACCTGTGTCAGTGTCTCTTCCTCTTGTTCCTGTTCCTAATGTGTCTGTGACTGATCCTCCTATGACTGATACATCAAGTACACAAGAGATACGGAAGATTGTAACACCTGAATTGGTATATCAAAGAAGGAAACAGCCCACATTGCCTCAACAACAACCTCAATCGTCTGAACCACTGGTAAGTCCTGAATCTCATATTTCTGATCATGATACTTCTGATGACTTACCCATTACTACTGCTTCTGATGATTTACCCATTGCTTTAAGAAAAGGAAAAAGATCTTGTTCCAAGAAATCTTGTTCTTCCTGTCCCTCTTGTACTCAATACCCTATCTCCCATTTTGTTTCCTCTGCTAATCTTTCTGTGCAGCACAAAAGCTTTGTTTCAGCACTAAATTCTACTTCAATCCCAAAATCAGTACATGAAGCTTTGAGAGATGGGAATTGGGCTCAAGCCATGCAAGAGGAGATGAATGCATTGGAGAAAAATAAAACATGGGAGGTTATTGATAGACCCAACGAAAAGAAAGCAGTAGGGTGCAGATGGGTTTATACCCTAAAATATAATTCTGATGGCACTCTTGAGAGATACAAGGCTCGATTAGTCGCCAAAGGTTACACTCAAACCTATGGCATTGATTATGAAGAAACCTTTGCTCCAGTTGCAAAAATGAATACAGTGAGAATCTTGTTGTCCCTTGCTGCCCATTACAATTGGGATACAAAACGGGAAGCTTACTG
>NW_026898981.1:0-67442 GCF_033153095.1 Gastrolobium bilobum
ATTTAATTGCAGATTTTGTTTTATTTTTATTTTATATCCCATAATACAAGATTAAAATATAGATATTTCAATAAATATATATGCGAAAAAGATTGTGTCCCAATTTACTTTCATTGACATTTCTGCTTGAGACATCCCCAGTAATTTTCTTTCAACAAGTAATTTCCATGTTAACAATGTGGCATCATGTTGATACCATATCTGAACTACATAAAGATGTGTTTTACTAATACCACATTCAAATATTCTGGCTATGGATGTTTTGACTTAGTAATTAGTGGCATTAGAGAGTATATACTGTAATTAAAATTATTTTAGGGATTTTTGTTTAGGAAAAAATCACCCACAAATCAGTGCGTAAAATTGTCCATATTGCTTCAAATCTATGATTCTATATATCATGAAAATAATAAGATTTTACAGCATGAGATTCCTTTCGGATTTATGAAAGATCTTAGCATTCAAGCAAGGGGAAGGATATTGTGACAACCAAGTTGTGTTACTACCAAGTGACTACCAATCAATCTCACCGTTAGATCGATTATGTTGATCCAACGGTTTATTTATTTCCATCTTTGTATGGTCATGATTCCCCATATTTAAAGTGAAAGCATTAAATATGGGAAATCATAATCACACAAAGGAGAAAATAAATATTAAATATTAAATTTAGAAAATCATGATCATACAAAGATGAAAATAAAAATATAACCGTTAGATCAACATAATCGATCTATTGGTGAGATTGATTGGTAGTCACTTGGTAGTAACACAACTTGGTTGTCACAATATCCTTCCCCTTCATGCAATTGTTATATTAATAATCTTCGTCATGCCCCCTATTTTTTCATTCCCTCTCCTTCAGAATTCAGATCCAACAAGGTTCCAATGCCATGAAAGCCATGGTTCGAATAATTCTCCTTCAGATCTAACTTCAAATTCTCATATGCAACTTGATTTCGTGAACCTCTCCACTAAGAATGATTCAGTTCCAATGGAACTTGATTTGTTCAACTTTGGGAACGGTGCGTGCACAAGTAAAGTATAGAGCTATTGGCTCTTATCACAATTTTTCCCGGAACCCCTTTTATGGCGGCGCCTCCAATAATAGGCCATTAGGGATTAGGATGAAGTCCATGATTCACAAGCCTTACTATCATTCGACTCATGCCCCCTATTTTTTCATTCCCTCTCCTTCAGAATTCAGATCCAACAAGGTTCCATCTTTTCGCCTTTGTGCCATGGAAGCCCATGGTTCGAATAATTCTCCTTCAGATCTAACTTCAAATTCCCATATGCAACTTGATTTCGTGAACCTCTCCACTAAGAATGATTCAGTTCCAATGGAACTTGATTTGTTCAACTTTGGGAACGGTGCGGGTTCATCTTCTTTGGCTAATAACAAGGAAGAAAGGAGAGAAAACAACACTCAGGAAGAGGCTTATTTTTGCAAGAGAGGGTTCAATAATCCACAAGCTGATTCATTTCCAATGGAACTTGATTTGTTCAACTTTGGGAACGGTGCGGGTTCATCTTCTTTGGCTAAAAACAAGGAAGAAAGGAGAGAAAACAACACTGAGGAAGAGGCTTATTTTTGCAAGAGAGGGTTCAAGAATCCACAAGCTTTAGGAGGGCATCAAAATGCCCACAAGAAAGAGCGTGCACAAGTAAAGTATAGAGCTATTGGCTCTTATCACAATTTTTCCCGGAACCCCTTTTATGGCGGCGCCTCCAATAATAGGCCATTAGGGATTAGGATGAAGTTCATGATTCACAAGCCTTACTATTATTCGACCCCACCTGGCCATGCCCCCTATTTTTTCATTCCCTCTACTTCAGAATTCATATCCAACAAGGTTCCATCTTTTCGCCTTTGTGCCATGGAAGCCCATGGTTCGAATAATTCTCCTTCAGATCTAACTTCAAATTCCCATATGCAACTTGATTTCGTGAACCTCTCCACTAAGAATGATTCAGTTCCAATGGAACTTGATTTGTTCAACTTTGGGAACGGTGCGGGTTCATCTTTTTTTTGCTAATAACAAGGAAGAAAGTAGAGAAAACAACACTAAGGAAGAGGCTTATTTTTGCAAGAGAGGGTTCAATAATCCACAAGCTGATTCAGTTCCAATGGAACTTGATTTGTTCAACTTTGGGAACGGTGCGGGTTCATCTTCTTTGGCTAATAACAAGGAAGAAAGGAGAGAAAACAACACTGAGGAAGAGGCTTATTTTTGCAAGAGAGGGTTCAAGAATCCACAAGCTTTAGGAGGGCATCAAAATGCCCACAAGAAAGAGCGTGCACAAGTAAAGTATAGAGCTATTGGCTCTTATCACAATTTTTCCCGGAACCCCTTTTATGGCGGCGCCTCCAATAATAGGCCATTAGGGATTAGGATGAAGTTCATGATTCACAA
This sequence comes from Gastrolobium bilobum, assembly GCF_033153095.1. Lineage (NCBI taxonomy): Eukaryota > Viridiplantae > Streptophyta > Magnoliopsida > Fabales > Fabaceae > Gastrolobium > Gastrolobium bilobum. The sequence goes on from NW_026898981.1 coordinate 2,418, forward strand.
GCCTTACTATCATTCGACCCTACCTGGCTTCAGGTATCGTCAAGGACATGGCGGTGGGTGGTCAAGGCAAGGTACCTTAAACCAATCTCGTGATAAGTTGAGGTTGGAGTGTTTGCAAGTACAGAGTGGTGCAAATTTGAGGTTATTGGAAGGTTTGCAAGCACATGGTGGAGTTGGGATTCAAGGAAGTGGTGCAACTTTGAGGATAGATAATGGTCATGGTGTTGTTAGACCTACTACCTACGTTGGGGATTCTTCTTCTACCCACGTTGCTTCCAAGCCAAAAGAAGAACCATTCAATGCTAAATTTCCTGAGCTTGATTTGTCACTTAGGCTTTGAGTTTTTATTCCAATTTACATGATAATTTGTTTTACCCAAGGTTTTATCCTCTAGGAGATAGTTATAATATTAAAATTGTATTTTATTTATTTATTTTTTTGATAACAAAAATTGTATTTTTTTTCTCTCTTCAGAAGCTATCTAGTGATGTGAAAGTGAAAAGATACAACTTTAATATTATAATACTACCCGTAGTACATAGTTATAATTGCTAAAAAGACATAACCTTGTATCCTTTAAGAGGACACACACTAAACCCTTTGTTTTAAATGTTGTCTGATTGTTAGTCTCAAATTTAAATTATCTAGGAATTTTCGTATTTTTCTTTGTCAAATTGTTAATTTATTAAGCAATCATTGTTGTTTACCATGTTTTGTTTGTTTTGTTTTGTTTTTTCCAGTGTTATTAAATCTGACCCAGGTATCAACCCAATCGGGGTACTAGATCACTAGTCGGACCGGTTGAATCAGATATATATAAATATATAAAAAATAGGTTATCTACGCAGTCAGGATACTAGATCACTGGTTGGACCGGTTGAACCGGATATATATATATAGTAGTATGAGTCTATGAGAGAAGTTCTACGACCTCCTGGCAAATAAAGTGGGGCCCATTGATTTTTTTATATACAAAAAAGTGACCTGTTTTTCGATATGAGGGAAGCAGATTTTTAACTTATTTATAATAACAACAATAGTTTTTATAGATACATAACTTAAATGATTATTTATTTATTCTTTTTTTTGGTATCCAAATGATTATTTATTTTATAATAGAGATATCAGTTTTAACTAACTAATAAACCCTTGAAATAAATATATAATCAACAAATTATATGAGTATTATAATTTTTTATTGATATAAAATAACAATTGACAAGAAAATTTAACTTAAATTGTATGCGCATGATGGAATTTGTTTATATTAGAGAGAAAAAAATTCGAATTTTTTAAAAGCATTTATTTATAGGCTATTGTGAATACAAAAAAATTAATTCAATTATATATTATTTTTATTTTATTTGATTAATGATAATCAATTATTTCAATATCAGGATAACTTATGAAGCATGAAACACACACCATGAATTTCTAAACAAGAATATCTGATAATTGTATAAATAATTGATTGAATCGAAAACCATATTTGGCAAGATATGACAACAAAATAGAAGTTTATTATTCAATCAGAAGGATTTTATCATATAGAAAATATTGTGTATTCACGTTGATTATAAATCTCAGCAAGTTTTTCAGTATAATTATATATGAAATTTAAAATATTATAAAAACAAAATAAATCATATAATTAACTAAAATAATAAAAGATATCTAAATTTAATTATGTTATGATTGTAATTGATTCCAGTTTTAAATGTCTCATGTTTACACATAATTAAAATTATTAAACAAGTATATCCAATCAAATCTTGTCCTATTATGAGATATTTTTTTCCTTTCTCCCTCCATTAAAAAAAATAAGGAAACAAAATTTGCGAACTTTCTGAATAAGGAAACAATTTTTTTTTTATCGTAATCTGAATTCTTAGTGTGTCTCACCAAGCTAAATTTATTTATTCAACTGGATGAAGGCCTATTTGAATCAGGCGAAAGAAAAAAAAATGTGTCATCTAACTATACTACACCCATTGATGTACTCATACAATGCACAACTTATAAAGCTAGTAGCTATGCAAAATCTGTAGGATCAAACTATATGAACTCTCTTTGGCATTTTAGACTAGGACATCCTCACACTGAGGCCCTAAATATCTGTCCTAAAATCCAGTAATATTTCTATTCCTAATAAAACATATATTACTTTTTGTTTTGCTTGTTGTTTAGGAAAAATACATAGATTGCATTTTGCTCCATCCACCAAAGTGTATGCAAAACCTTTTGATCTTGTATTCAGTGATCTATGGGCTCCAGCCCCTATTAAATCTACAATGGGCTTCACTTACTATATATCCTTTGTTGATGCTCACTCTCGATACACTTGGATTTATCCTCTCAAACAGTCAGAAGCATTAACTGTTTTTACTCAATTTCAAGCACTTGTGTCAAATAATTTCCAGTTATCCATAAAAGCTCTTCAAACTGACTGGGGTGGAGAATTTAGGCCCTTCCATCAGCACCTTAAAAATCTTGGTATAATTCATAGGATTACTTGTCCTCACACCCATCATCAAAATGGTGTGGTTGAAATTCTAGGATCATGCCTTTATCTCTGCTGTTTACCTCATCAATTGTCCACCCTAAACTTTGAGGTCCCTTTTATCAAATTGCACAAAATAATTCCTAATTATAAATCCTTCAAAGTCTTCGGGTGTGCCTGTTAAGCATCCAGCAGCAACTCCTCAACACCAGCATGCACCTCACACCAAGCAGCATCGTCCTCATCATGTTCCACTTCAGCTTCATCCCAGACACATCACAATCCAACAACAGCCGTACCACTCCTCAGTCAATTTCACCTGTTGCCTCCTCAAATTTAGGTTCCCCTGTTCCTATTTCTTTTGGTCCCACTTCTTCATCTTCTTCTTCTCCTAGTTCTGGTTCAGAATATGTTCCTTCTGGTTCTCTCAACAACTCACCCACTCACTCCATCATTACTCGTTCTAAAACTGGCCACATACCTTAAATTTTCTCAACTTCTCTTGAGCCTAGCACAGTTAAACAAGCCTTGGCCAACCCCAACTGGTTCTTTGCTATGCAAACTGAAATTGATGTACTTCAGGTCAACTCCACTTGGTCTTTGGTTTCTCTTCCTCCTAACAGGACAGCCATTGGTTGCAAGTGGGTTTTTCGGGTTAAAGAAAACCCATATGGCTTTATCAATAGATATAAGGCTAGATTGGTGGCAAAAAGATTTCACCAACAAGCTGGCTTTGATTATACAGAGACTTTCTCTACAGTTGTGAAGCCTATCATAATCCATATTGTTCTCACTATTTCCATTACTTTTGGATGGTCCTTAAGACAGCTAGATGTCAACAATGCCTTTCTCAATGGCACACTTAAAGAGGAAGTTTATATGCAACAGCCCCCTGGTTTTGAATCCTCTAATAAATCTCTTGTTTACAAGTTACATAAGGCTCTTTATGGCCTCAAACAGGCACCACGGGCTTGGTTTGATAAATTGAAAACCTTTTTACTTCATCTTGGGTTTACTGCTAGCAAGTGTGATCCCTCACTGTTCATCTACAAGAAGGCAGCTCAATGTGTTTTCTTCTTGGTTTATGTAGATGATATAATCATCACTGGTAGTGATTCATCCTTCATTCAGTCTCTAATTCAGCAACTACATTCTACCTTTGCTCTTAAAGACCTCGGGGAACTTAATTTCTTCCTTGGCATTGAAGTTCAGAAAGCACCTTTTGGAGCATTGATTCTCTCTCAATCAAAATACATAAAAGATTTACATAACAAAGCTCACATGGCCGATGCTAAAGGAATCTCCACTCCTCTTCAATCTGGCTGCAAACTCTCTAAGTATGGGTCCAACTATTACTCAGACCCTTCTTTCTATCGCTCTATTGTGGGGGCTTTACAATATGCTACTCTCACTAGACCTGGAATCAGTTACTCAGTGAATAAAGCGTACCAATTTATGGCTCATCCCCTTGAAGAACATTGGGCTGCTGTCAAGAGAATTTTGTGTTACTTGAATGGTACATTACACCATGGTATGTTGTTGCAACCATGTAATCCCAGTCATTTGTTCTCTTTCACAACATTTTGTGATGCAGATTGGGCTAGTGATCATGATGATCGACGGTCCACTTCTGGAGCTTATGTCTTTTTTGGATCCAACTTAGTCTCGTGGTGGTCCAAGAAAAAAAATCTTATAGCTCGATATAGCACTGAAGCTGAGTATCGCAGACTTGCTCTAGCTACTGCAGAAGTTCTATGGCTTAAATCTCTTCTTCACGAGCTTTAAGTTCAATTTAGCACTCCTATCATTCTCTGTGATAACTCGAGCACTGTATCTCTGTCACATAACCCTGTCCTTCATGCCAGAACTAAGCATATGGAATTGGATATTTTCTTTGTTAGAGAGCGTGTTCTTGCTAAGGAAATACAAGTCTGCCACATTCCAGCCTGTGATCAAGTTGCTGACACACTCACCAATAGCTTATCTGCCTCACGGTTTGCTGTGTTGAGAGATAAACTCAGTGTGGTGGATTCTCGTTGTTATCTCCATCTACCCTGAGTTTGAGGGGGCCATAATAGAGTAGGAAATTGTACAGCTGTACTTAGGGTCACACCTGTACTCAGGGTCATTTATGTAAATAGCTTAATGCATCAGTTTAGTAAATTGAATAGATGACATGTCACAAACACAAGCTCTATAAAGAGCACTCGTGTACTGTTTTTGAGCATGATGAAATAATATGAGCCATTCATTCTTTCACACTCTCTCTCTTGCTCTTGCTCTTGCCTTCTCTCGTTCCTCTCTTTGATTTCTCCGAATAACATAGTTCATTCTTTAATGAACACTAGTATAAAAAAAATTTGAATGTAAACTTTCCTTCGTTGCTCATTTGGATAATCTTCTTGAGAAATAGAAACGCATTTAAGGGTGCTATAAAAGAAAAAGTTTTATTTTTTGATATGTTAAAGAGTGAAGACTAACAATGCTAAAATAATAATTAATAACAAAAATTGATATTAATGAAACACAAATTATATATTTAAAGTATCTGCGACGAAGTCCAGCAGTAACAAATCATTATTTACCCAAAACTATATAACCATATCTCTCCAAAATAATCGAACAAAACGGAGAGAGGGACTTTGAATAAAAATCTGGATTATAAGTTCTTAGGGGAAAATGAATTAAGGACCATGAAAAATCGCTAGAAAAATCAGGGACCTTAGGATCCCCAGAAAACAACTATGAGCTGCATGACTCTATGAAGAAATAAACAACTATTGTTGCTTGCACTGTGCAGGACGCTCACCCTGCTGCTGAACACCACCAGCTTTTCCACTCTTCTGAAATGTCCATAATCATGCCAAATAAAGACAATATTAATTATAAAGCATTAAGATTATGGAAATTGAAAATATTTGACACCAAATGACAGGTGAAAACAAAAGCATTTATCTGGGTTTAAACCTTAAATAATACATAAACAAACAAAAACTAATATTATACCTTATTTTTAGTCTTATTGTATTCCTCTTCCTTGTGAAGACTCTTCATCATCCTCCCAATTTCTATCCCAGCACCTTATGCTTATTTTTTCCACGGACTTTTCACAGCACAACATGTTTATCAATCACAGATTTCCTTTGTCTAGCAAGGTGTCTCCGAATTCGGCATCAAAACTGTAACACAAAAAATAGCTCGTGTGTCAGTATACTATATTAATAATATAGAATATATGAATAATATAAACAATTCACCCAATAAAGTAAAGGTGTTCGCGGTCTGGATTGGATCAGTTTTGGAAGCAAAAGTCATCCGATCCAATCCCTTCGGTTTGATCATGTAATCATCCATTCGGTATGGATTTTTTTCAAATCTGATCCGATCCAATCCAATTTTTTTCGGTTTGAATTGGATCGGTCTTCGATTTTTTGAAAATCCTAAAATTTGTTTCATGGTTATTGTGCAAATAACATCTTTTGTATAATAGGCTTCATAACTTTTTTTTTGAAATAGAAAAGCATCAGTAAACAATAATATAATTTTTTTTGGACAATGAGATATGAAGCTCTACACAGATTAAATTTTGTTGATGAGATGTGACTAGGTTTTTTCTTGGGTTTAATTGATGGGTTAATGGGTATTGGATTTAGAAATTGTTGGACTATAATTGGGGAAAAAATCCAAGTAAGTAGAGAGAAATTAATATATTAGATCGGTTTTCATCAACCCATCCGAAAACTGATCCAATCCAATTAAAATTTACGATTTTTTCGGTTCTCGATTTTTCGGTTTTCGGTTTATTCAGTTATCGGTTTTCGGTTCGGTTACAGCAGTTTGAATCAGTTTGAATCGATTGATGAATACTCCTACAATATAATACATAACAATGAATATGGGAGATCAATAAACATGAAGTAGAAAACTATAAGCATGCAAATAATGAGTAAGATTATGCAAAAGAACAGCTTGAGAAGACGAAGAAGATTAACAGATAGAAACAAAAGAAATATGTGTACAAAAGGTGATTATTAAAGGAAAATATGTAGCAACACGTATCCTACTTATACATGTGCGAAATACTAAATTCGTTTAAATTAATTTTTTTTGTATTAAAACTTATTTTTTAAAGCTTCTAACAATTAATAGGCTTAATAATTATCATGTAGAAAATAGTGGGAACAATTAATAGGCTTAACAATGGAACAATTAATAGGCTTAAAAATTATCCATGTAGAAAGTAACGGGAACAATTAATAGGTTTAACAATAAACCATGCAGAAAGTAGTGAGAATTTAATATAGCTGGACCTCACTAAGAGAATGCTCCTCTTTTTTTCCCACCTATGAAGTTTGAATTTTGATTTTGAAAAATTACCTAAAGTAGAAACATTTTAAATTGCCAGTGTGAACGTAATAGTAAAATTGAAGGAGAAAGTGACACGTCATCAAGTTTTTCAATGTTGTTTACGCCTTTTATATATTAACTAGTGAATTACCCGTGCCGATGCACGGGAAAAAAAATTGGTTTGTTTGGCATGGTGGGTCGGCCCTCCGGGCCGAACTCATTTTGTCAGTATTTCAAAGGTCCCAAACAGTCATTTTTTTAAATAACAAAACAGTCATTCATTGTTACATTAAAAATAGGAAAGAAAATAGGATAATAAAGGTCATATCTTTGAAGATAGATAAGGAAAAGAGACGCGAATAAACAGTCATTTTTTTTTGTCTTTACCTGTACCATACAACGAAGTTATATCTTTGAAGAAAGAACCCAATATACTATAGCAGTCTTTGAAATACTCCCTTGTAAACTATATTAAGGGTACTATTGTATTCTTTAAAAAATGTAAAGTTTTTGAATTAAACTGATTAAAGATTAAAAAAACAAAACGATTAGAACCTACTTACATTCGGTTCAGTTAAAAAATAAACAGAGATGTAAACAAAGGAAATTGAAGTTAATAAGGTTAATATAATTAAAGTTAAAATTTGTAGCTTGTGATGTTAAGATGAGTACGGATATTGTGTTTGTTTGGAAAACAAAAGAAATACTTGAATTCCAGTTATTAACGTTAATAAAAATAAAAGAGTGAATTATATCCCTTACACAAACAATGAATTATTTTTTTTCTTAAAAAGAAAAGCGCAAACGAATACATTAATAAACACCACGTAACATTTTGTTTTTGTTGTACTCAACATAGCAAAACATCACAAACTTGGACATTTAAAAAACGTAAGTTACAAAAGATGAAAACACTTAAAGATGTAACTCCAACAAAAAAAATGTCTATGCAAGAGTTTGTCAAATAAACATCATGTCCCAAGACGCAAAATAACACTCTTCAGTCACAGCAGCCCAATCTACAGCGTACTCTCATCTGCCTCTGCATCAAATCTATTTAAAAAATAAAGAAAAAAATAAATTATCATTGTTTTCGCTTCGCGTAAGAAAAAATACATATAAACACAAATGAATTTTAAATAAAAATATAAGAACCACAGTACGTAACTCCTTTTCAAGCTTTATTTTCTTTGTCGGCCGAACAGCTGAAAATTTAAATTCTCCAGCAATGGAATCATGAGAAGTGAGCACAGGTGTCAACATCGTCAGAGAGACATCACTAACGTCAGCACTGTCACAGGTCTGACTTTCAACATCCTGTGTTTTTTTTTTGTTTTTTTTTTCATATGAAAAAGGTATGTCAAATATGTATTTATATATTTTTAATAACATGAATCTAAATCGAATTCATAGCTCACCGCAGCCTTTTCCAGTTCCGACGAATTTACTTCATTTTCGCGTGCATTATCGAAATTTGCTTCATTTTGTATTTGTTATCCCGACCTTACCTATTGAGTTAAAAGGTTCAGATAAACATTGAATACAGAAGCAAAATTAATTAAAATAACGTGCATAAAAACTGATTATAAAAGCAAAAATTAAAACAACGTTGTTTGGAAAAAAACATACCTCTAAAACACTTAATCCTTCCCAGTTGGACTATCAGGACGTTATGAGGATCGTCGTTGTCTGCCAAAAAAGATTGGACCTCATCCACATAATGCTCCCACAAAGTGCACTCAAACTTATGACCCCTACACGTGAGTTGCAGCAAGCACAACGTTAATACGCGTAAAATATAAGCTAACAGAGCTGGACAAAAATTATTCATTTAACTAAACATTTGTAAGTACCTCAGGTCGTCAAGCTCCAACACCACCATTTTTGTCTTCCTACCAGAAACCACACGATCACAAACTTTCCCAATTCCTGAGATTAAACCAATGACGTCTACAAAAAAAAATGCAGCAAAGAGTTTGTGAAAAAAATTATGCAATAATAAAAAACGAATACAGAAACACAAAAAACACAGTTAATGAAAAAAATAATGATACAGAATAAGATTACTCGTGACAAAACATTAAAAACAAAAACTATAATCGCAAAGAGTTTAAAAATAAGGAAATAGTCATGATACAGAATAAACCAATGACGTTTAAAAATTAAAAAAGGCAGCAAAGAGTATGGGAAAAAAATAAAACCCGCAATAATTAAAAAAAGGATAACAGTGAGGAAGAATCTATTACCGACTAAATAAGGGGAGTCAGACGTTTCTTTCTCAATGATGTTATAATCAACAAAATCAAAATCACTCGCACAAATATCAGAAACAACAATCGATTTAACATTAGTCCTCAAGTTGAAAGACAAACGATACTGATGCTTGGTTGGCCTAAACACATCGCTATTGAATCCAACTCCAATTTTTTTTATAAAATAACACTCTCCTTCGTTGATTTTATTCCGCACCTGCAAGGTACCTTTGACAGTGGCGTGGATCCTACCACCCTACAAAAGAATGGAGCCAACTTATGTCAACAACGTTAACTAAAATGATCAAAACAAAGATGGAAGATTTTTAAAACACAGAACACAACCTGTTCATCCAATAAAACCATTTCAAGATTGTCCTCCAAATTTTTACGCTGAAAGTTAGGAACTTTCCAAGTCCGAACCACCTTCACCTTAATCCTCCAGTCCTCCTTGGCAGGATTAACATCCTTCAGAAAATCATATTTTGAACTCATATCTTGTGTAAGAAGAAAAAACAGAGAAGCAATCACCGACGTTGAAGAATAATGCGTATCAGGAATTGTATAAATGAGAGTGATTTATAGTTTTTGAATTGTCTTCTTTAAAAAATGTGAAGTTTTTGAATTAAACTGAATAAAGATTTAAAAAACAAATATAACGACAAAAGAGTGATTCAGTAGTCATAAATGAGATTTTCATGGAATAAAACAGTCATTTGTTTTAATAACAATGAATATCCCTTTTTTTTCAAAAAACGTAAAGATTTGAATTAAACTCAATAAAGGTTAAAAAAAACGATTAGATTACATGATAACCATCAATTATTTAAAAAACAAAGATGACGACAAAAGAGTGATTCAGTAGTTATAAATGAGATTTTCATGGAATAAAACAGAAGTTTTTTCTAATAACAAAACACTCATTCCTGATTCTTTGCTATGCATATCCCATTTTTTAATATTCATTGATTATTTAAAAAACAAAGATAACGACAAAGAGTGATTAAGTAGTTATAAATCAATGAATATCCCGTTTTTTAACAGTCATTTCATGGAATAAAACAGTCATTTGTTTTAATAACAATGAATATCCTGTTTTTGAATTAAACTGAATAAAGGTTAAAAAAACGATTAGATTACATGATCAACATCAATTATTTAAAAAACAAAGATGACGACAAAGAGTGATTTAGTAGTTATAAATCAATGAATAAGCAATCTTGACCATTGATTTAAAGTAACAAATCCTGTCAATTGAAAATATAATTCTTTTTTGTATTTATTATATTCACCGATTTACCATTAAAGGAAACTTTTTTAAATGTTGTAGTGTGAACACATTGGTGAAATTGAACCACAGTGCGACACGTCAGCAAGGTTTCCACAGAATGGAATTCCTTTATAATATAAGATAGATATTGTGGTGAAGTAAGAAGGACATAAAATAGGAAATCAAAAGTAATCAATTGGTAGAAAGGGAGTTTAGTAAATGAAAAGAAAATGACCTTGATTTGATATCTATATTTTATTTTTGGAAGGAGTTTAAATATTTTCATCTCTTATCTTTCATGTATTTTGTATTAGTCTTATAATCGGTTCAAAGAATTAAAGCTTATAAATATATTAAGAGAAGCTAACCCGCCTCAAAAAAAAATAATTAGAATTAAGTAAGTAAAAAAAAAAGAAAAAAGAAAAAATTAGGAATAACAGGTACAATAGGTGCGGCTAGGGGTGTAAATGGGCCAGGCTGGCCCAGCCCAGCCTACGGCCCGACCTACATTGAGCCCAGCCCAGGCCCGGCCTTTCAGAAAAGTAGAGTAGGCTTAGGCTTATAAAAAAGCTTTTTTAATAAATAGGCCATAGGCCAATTTTGTTAAGCCCGGACTACAGCTTTGTAGGCTGGCCTATTTAATTTATTAAAATAAAATAATAAAATAATAATTATTTTATGTGGCAAAGACACAAAGTACCAAATACCAATATCTCTTACTTTTTGTGCTATTTTATTTTTATGAAAGGAAAACTTGTTTAATGTCTCCAAATTTTACATGCTGTTTGCAGCTTAATACCATGGAGCAATGGGTACCTTGCTGGATTATGATGTTACTGATGAAGATCTTTCAATAATACTCTTCTTTCCCTTGTCTTGATGGTGGTTTAAAGATTTTTAGATGAATGACATTCTTTTGTAGACTTTATTTCAGCATCCAGTAATTGTATTTTTCTTATTTTTCCTATTTTTCCCATTTCTTTGACTCTATTCCTCTATGATATAGATTCTAGAGCTGAGGTATTATGTTGACTCTTTCTTGTTTGTCATTTTTTTCTTATGAGAAATACTAGTGCATGCATGAATAAAACTTTCTTTGCTCTATAAAATTATTTTTTTTGCTTAGTATATATAGTGGGAGGCCTACTAGGCCTGTAGGCCATGTCAGGTTTTCTTATTTTTGAAAATGGGCCGGACTTGGACAACAAATAAAGCCTTTAATAGGCCAGTAGGCGCCAAATAGACTAAATTCTTTTTGACGTAGGCTTGGGCCAGGATAGCCAAAGCCCAGCCCGGCCCAGCCCGTTTACACGTGCGGCTTTCGTGGCTTTTTGGGAACAAGTACAAAGTAGCTCCCTCTTTCTCAATGTTGACAATGACGTTTAAACTTAAAATAGTGTTACTCCGCCTGTAACCCTAAAACATAACCGTCGTTTTTGCGAAAACCCAACATCCTTAACCTCAACATCGATTTGATTTTTTCTCACTCTCTTTCTGGATTCTTCGCTGCCGAACTGAGGTTCTTTCTCTCTCTCTCTCATCCTTCATTTCATTTTCTTTTTTGTAATTAATCCCTCTTTGTTGATTTTACTGATAAAGATCTGAAATAAACTGTGTTTTTTAATCTGAGCCATATTCTACGTTGCTGATGAAAGCTAGTAACTTCGCTTTATCTCACTTTATTCAAGATAAAATGATAAAAGAAAAAGAAAAAGAAATTATAGGGATCAGTAGCATTACCGGTTTGTTTTGCATCGAGTTTCGAATTTCGAAATTCAGCATCACAGTTGGATGACAATATATTGTTATTGATTCAGCCAAGTCACAAAAGAATTCTCTTTTGATATAGGATTGCTTTGAGTTTCTATTTTCTTTCTTTCTTTTATTTGTTTTAAACATTTGTGTTCTCACTTTTCAAATTCCTTTTTATTGCTTAAGATGTTAAGCAGTATTTTTATTTTTTGGATTGATGGTTCATTTAGGCCACTGTTTAGGGATCAGTGGATTTTGAAACTTTGTTTGGCCATTGTGGGCTTATCTTTTGTTTCCACTGACTATTCTTCCAGGATTTTTAAGGGAAGGGACAGAAAGAAGATATGACAATCAATGAGAGTATTGAATCAATGGCATTGAACACAGGAATGGACCGGTAGGACAATAGTAGTTAAACACCATTGAAAGTATAGATACCACTGAGTGTTTCCTTGAGTGATCTTCAATTATTACATCTGTAGGAGGTGCATAGCCATCTAAAGATTCTTGATTGATGGATGTGGTAAATGATTTGCGTATGGAGCCTCCTGCTATAACCAGTTTGGGATGTTCTTTAACAAGTGCAGAGGAAGTAAATTCATCGCAGAAGCAGAAAAGGGCTAGAAAGGAGAAGAGACAAGGTAAAGCTGTTGAGCATAACAATAAAGGTTCTGATTTTTCACTGAATAATTCTTTACAGAAGACTGATGATACTATAAAGGATCCATTGCATGAGTCAAGTTCTCAGAGAATTGTAGAATTTAATTCGGAAAAGAAATATAAAAGAAGGAAAAGGAAAAAGACAGAACATAATGCTACGGAAAGCAATGCTAACTGTTGTGATGCTCCAGAGGATACTTTTTCATCAAAAACTTCTACACCTGCTTTGGATATGCTTTCGGAACATCCAATTGAAGATGTTTCTATTGATTCTGGAATGAGACAATCTTGCATAGAAATGGATAGTTGTCAGGGAGAAAATGAAGAAAAACAGCAGAATATTGCAGAAAACAGCAACAGAGTGTATGACGTTCAAGAATCAAGCTGTAGCGGCAATTCAGTTGTATCAAATGCTAAGTTTTTTGCAGAAGAGTCTGTATTAGAAGCTGTAAAATTGAACATAGAGCAAGGTATAAATTATAACAGTTGCAACCCTGCAGAAAAGAGTGGTTTTGTGAAGAATGTAAGTATGGAAAAGAAACATGATGATTACCCAGCAGTTTATCGCTTCTCTAATAAATTTCCGAATGTTAAAACCTATACAAGGAGAAAAATAGTCAATTCCAATAATGAGAGAAACAATAGTTTCACAAGTCCTGAAAATTGTAACGAGGAACCAATCATGCTGGATCATCACGAGGATGATTCACATAAATTTTCTGATGGACCATTGATGGTTGGCTTGTTGGAGAGAGAAAAAAAACTTTCAAGGGATGAAGTTACCTCACACAGTGGAGCTGCAGCTAAGGAAATGAAGTTGATGACAGAGGGCATTTCTGAGCAAAGATTTATGACTACATCTTCCGTAGTAGACACTCCTTTGGTGAGACATGAAGAAACAAATGATAAATTGCTAGATCAGACTGAGATTACAAGAAATGATCCGTGTTGTGCAGGTGATGTTTCTGATATAAGCTTAGTCAACGAAAAAGATGTTCATTCAAAGATTTCACAATTCTCACTTGACAAAACTAATAGTTACAACACAAAGAAAAAGCTTCTCATCCTTGATGTGAATGGACTGCTTGCTGATTTTGTCAGCTACGTTCCTAGAGGATATCGGGAACCTGATTTTTCGCTTACAAGGAGAAATGGTAACATGATCAAATATCACGTTTCCTCATTCTGTACATGTCATATCTTGACATATATGTTTTGCTTTTTGCAGTTTACAAGAGGCCCTTCTGTGATGATTTTCTGAAGTTTTGCTTTGACAGATTTCATGTGGGTGTTTGGTCATCTAGAGCCAAGTATTTGCCAATCTATGACTGATCTTATCTCATTGCTTATTAGTTTGACTTAGGTTTAAGATGCAATAATGGACCAATTTATATTTCAGCAATAGAAAAATGGGCTTTATACATTTATTCTTACTGTACCTTGATGCTTGTATATTATTATTTGCAGGAGTAATGTTGATAAAGTAGTCGAATTTCTTATGGGCAAATCTGCATCCAAACTGCTCTTTTCTTGGGTAATCTATTCTAAATCCTCTTGAATTCTTAGCATAATTTTTAGGCCTTGTGGTTTGGTAAATAAATATGCAATGAATAATTTCTTTTTCTCAAGGTAGTCTTAGGATCTATCTTCTATCTAATTGTGCTGTATTAACATTTTTACTCTAAATGGCTTGTGTTGGATAGATGTTATGTGGTTATTAAAATTAATATATGTTTCCATTCCTTGCATTGAGTGATGGGAAGTCGTGGTGATCAACAAAATATTGCAATATTGTGTCACTTATTTAATTTCCCTCAAGAGTTAGTATTTCATGTTTCTGCTCACTTACATACCTTCTCTTGTGGAGGATTTTTCATATCATTAATTATAGGTAAGGCAACCCACCATAGACCCTTCTCTGGACCCTGTGCATAACAGGAGCTTTATAGCTCGAGGCTTCCCTTTTTTATTACCCAACAGAAGCTACCTTGTAGTTCGATTTTTTGTTCATTTGAATTGTATACTTGAATTTCACTTTAGGCAAAATGGAATTGGATTGATATTATAGATTTTAATTGCTTTCTAGGGAAATGTTTTGTTTTTCATGCCATCATAAAAGATGCAGTTGTAAATAATTGTTGTTATCAATTCACTCCTCTTTGGAATTTCTCTAGACGCCATTGAATCTTTCTATATTGTTTTATGTAGAATCAGTCCCACTGTACTATGACAGAATTTAGTACTGTTGAGAATAGAAACAAGCCCCTTGTGTTGAAGGAACTTAGAAAGTTGTGGGAAAAGGTGGAACCTGGTCTTCCGTGGGAGAAGGGAGAGTTTAATGAGTCAAACACATTATTATTGGATGACTCCCCTTACAAGGCACTAGTGAATCCTGTAAGCTCTATTGTTTGGTTTTCCTTTCATGCAACAAGCTTTACTTTCTTTTGTTATATCGTTTTCACCTATTTTGTCAATTCACATTTGCAAATTATTTTCAGATGTACACAGCTATATTTCCTTATTCTTACCACTATTACGATAGTACAGACTCATCATTAGGTGAGATCTCCTCACACCTTATATTTCTTTTAAGATTGTTAGCTTTATTTCCATTGATTGATATATTCAAAGTCGTTTTTTATATCTTAAATGCTCTTAAGCATATTGATGTGCCTTTAAGATTGTGTCTTAATAATTCATGTTAACCCATATAATCTTTCACTGAATCCTGCATTTTAACCTATCTCATTCTTGTTTACTGTTCACAGGACCTGGAGGTGATCTTCGGGTTTATTTAGAAGGGCTGGCTATGGCTGAGAATGTCCAAGAGTATGTGTCATCGAATCCATTTGGCCAACGCCCAATAAGAGAAACAAATCCATCTTGGCGTTATTATCGTAAAGTTATAGAAGCAGTTAAATGCGAACAAAGTGGTAGGTCCACATCACCAGGTAGGAAGCAAACTGCTTACCAAAGAATGCAGGATGAAGGCTCTCCAGGTGGGGAGCGAACTGCTTATCGAAGAATGCAGAATGAAGGCTCTCCAGGTGGGGAGCGAACTGCTTACCGAAGAATGCAGAATGAAGGCTCTTGAGACTATTTTCATTCATATTGATGCAAGGGGTGCCTTTTTTTTGTCACTCTAATCATTGAAATGCTGTTGAGTTTTGGTTGGTAAGGTGAAATAGATTAGTTATATGCATACCTGCTATCTAAGCCAGACAAGGGTAGTACTCGGACTGTATTGTGCTTATCTTTCTTTACCCTTCTTCATAGGTTTATTAGCTCAATTAATGAAAATTTTGAAAATTAATGTCAAAATATCATGTCAATTATTAATTGAAATACTGTTATATGTTTCAAAATATCATGTGAATTATTAATTGAAAATTAATGTCAAAATATCATGTCTGAAATATTGGTATCAGTTGTGTTGGTGCAATTTGCATATTGTTCAGTCTAGATCACATAAATGCAGTGTTGTAAAACCCGAACCGGACCGGCCGGTTCAACCTGGAAACCGGTAAACCGGTCATGTGGCCGGTCCGGGTAACCTGAAAGACCGGACATGCTAAACAACCGGTATAACTCGTGCAACTCGACCGGGTTTTTTAAAAACCGGTGACCCACTGGGTCACCGAGTCGGACCGGAGATGAAAATGAAGAAAAGAAGAAAAGAAAGGAGATGAAACGAAAGAGATGAGCAGAGGACACAGATCTTGATGAAAATGAAGAAAAGAAAAAATGAGTTACACAACAAAAAGAAGCAAACACTATCTACATATTCTTGTTGCCATATTCATCCATAATAGCCTCACATACTTCTCCTTTTCTTATGGCGGACAGATCCATGGTGTTTGGCCATTTCTTTTTCTTGTTACTGCTTTTGCCATCATCATCTACAAACAAAAAACGAAGTAGAATGAGACAAAAAAAAAAAAAAAAACTCTCAGATGAATAGTTAAGTAGTGAAAAGGTAAAATGAAAGAGATGAAATGAAGTTTTTAGAAAAAATAAAAAATAAAAAAAGAGATGAAACGAAAGAGATGAACAGCCGTATAGAAGAGATGAAATGAAAGGTGTGAAATATAAATATAAATAGGTGAAAAGAAGTATAATTTTAATTTTCAAAAAAAGAAGTATAATTTTATTAATATATTTTTAAAATTTTGAATTTTAAAAATTAGTTTTAAAATTATCCTAATACAGAATTATTAACATATAATTATTTCTTTTACATTATATGTAGTTATCACATATGATTTTTTTATTCACACAAAAATATATATGTTTGCATCCCTGTATAATATATTTGGGAAAAATGTTTCTGGAGTTAATGCAGATAACTTATCTGCATTTATTTCCAAAACGACATCGTTTTGATATTGAAATCTTAAAAAATTATAAATATAAAGACTATTATAACCCTGAAATAAATTAAAATTACAAAAATATCATGATTTCCGTCCCAAAACGACGTCGTATTGACTTACTGCAGATAAGTTATCTGCAGTAACTGCAGAAAAAACGAACCCAATATATTTTTATATATATATGTGTATACTTTTATGTATTTATTATAAAATATAAATTTTTATGTATTAAGCCGAGTCATGCGGTTCAACCTGTGACCCACTGGTTGAACCAGTGACCCACTATCCCGGCCGGTTCAATCACTGGGCCGGGTCTGATAACATAATGTTTAGCCTATGGCTAGTAAGTCTAGGGTTGGCAAAATAGGTCAACTTGACTAAACCCGATCCAATCTGTGTTCAATCCGAAAAAACGAGCCAGGTTAGGGTTGGTTCAAAAAAAAAAAAGTCAGAAAACTTAACCCAACCCGACCTGAGTCGGGTTAGGTTTAGCTCGCGGGTTGACTCGAAAAATAGGGAAATTTTTTTTTCATTAATGCTATTAACTTTTAAATTTTTCCCCTAAATTATATATTTATTCAGTAGAAAGACATTATATAGATAAATCATATTTAATATCTTTTTGTACATCCTCATAATTAGTAGTGCTTGAGTGTTTGAAATTTGGGCTTTAGGGTCTTTGAAATTTTAGTATTTAGGTTAAGGTTCCAGTGTTCCACACACTTTCACAGTTCCACTTTACTTTCTTTGTTTAATTAATTATTATTCTTATATATATATATTTAAAAAAAAAATAACCCGCGAGCTGACCTGTTAGACCTGCAGGTTGGCTTGATTTTTTTTTAGCGTGGATCGAGTCGAGCTGACTTGGGTTGTCAACTTATTCTGGCTAACCCAACCTGGCTCGTTTTAGTTGCCAGCCCTAAGTAGGTCAATATAGGATAAGGTACTCTCTGAGTTATCTATGAGTTAGATAGTTTGAGGTAGTAGATCACTGTACACAACTGATAATGATATTAGCCAATGGGGTGGTGTGTGTGCACAGTTACAACATAACAGTAAGAGAGATTAGGTCATATAACAGTAAGAGAGAGATTAGGTCATACCTATAGGCTTTGTTTCCTATTTATAGAGTTTACATGTGAATATAAGAGTTCTGGGTCTTTTCTGGTCTTTGGGCCTGATATGCTATTGTATAATTATCATGTATTTTCCCTTTATTGGGCTTTCAGATATATGGGCCTTGTATAGGTCCATAAAAACTGCTCCCAAGCCCGGTAGTTTGGTGTTCGGACTGCCTGGTTGATTTATAGAGGGTCGTTCATTACAATTATTGTTTTTAATTGTGATCAGGCTCAACCGGGTATCGAACATCTTGTTTCAATGTCTCCTCTTCAACCTTTTTAGTTGAAGCACTAGCTTATTCAGCTGAGATAACCATCCTACCTTTTCAAATAACTCAGGTATTCGAAATATTAGGATGTTTCTTTATCTCAGTTTTTATGCTTGATCGAGTTGAACATATCATCTTGAACGTACCACAGTTATACGCCATGATACAATTATTTTTTGTATCGACTCATTATATTTGCTTTTGGCATCTTTATCTCTTCCAGGCAATGATAACACCTTTATAGGTGTCTTCCTCTAATTGGTATAGCGTGCGTTGTAGGCCATCTACTGTCCTCAAGCCTTGCGCGCATCAGTGCAAATTGTCAGAACGTCTTTCAACCGTCCTATATTATCTTTACTTTTACCATTTTACCCCTACCTTTTCATTTCGTGGGCTCAACCGTTTTATTTCCTTTTCTTTTTTACATTCCTTCACATTCTCATTTCTTTACCTTCCAACATCATTTCTTTCTGAAGCTCTTCGTCTTCCCAGTTGGCTCTTTACCCTTCATCTTCTTCAAGCGCTTCATTCCTCATTTTCCTTAAACAGGTACTTCTTTGTCTTTTGAAGTGTTGGCTCTATTTCTTGTGATTTACTCTGTGTTCTCGACTTCATTTGCTACTATTTGCTTGCTTTGTTGCATCTCTAAACTTTGATTTCTGACTTGCTATTTCTTGAACATTCTAGTATATTTCTGAATTTTGGTGTTTATCTTCAAGTATGCTTCGTTCTGTATTCTATTTTCTGGGTATTTCTGAATTTTGAACTGTCATTGTAAAAGACTAATTGTATCCCATTCTTGCTCCACTTATAAACCCATTTTTAGTATGAGTGAGGAAAGTTCCAGAGGTAGGGGTAAATCAACTTGCCCTCGTGGTTTTGGTCGAAGTGATGAAATTAACGAGGAAGAGGAGAAGTTTATCCATAGTGTATCCCCAGGTTCAAAATTTCAATTTTGGGGTATCCCTCAAACTGAAGAGGAGAAAGCTGCAATGCTTAAGGGGTATCGAGGTGGAAAGGGCAAGATAAGATTAGCATCTCAACCCCCTTCAAGCCGAGGTCGTGGCTGAGGTAGAGGCTGTAGTTTTAAAATTGCAGGTCGGGACATTAGAACAATATTTATGAGCTTTTCTTCAAAGACGGCTGAACCGTAACCCTCCACTCAGCCTGTGAACAATCTCCTAATATTTGGTTAGCCTGGAACTTCTGGTGTTGTTGAGAATCCATCAACAGAGATTAGTACCTCATTACCAGTTACAAGAATGAGTTCGACAAATCCAAACTCGGAGCCTTGCTTTTCTTGTGTGTATTTAAGTTCTAAATTCATCGAGCAAGGAAATGATTTTAAGGCCGTTGTTGTCTTAGGTAGTTGCCCACATCAAGGGGGTAATCAGGAACCAGGTCCAATTTCTAATAAAAAAAGCCCCCTTATTGATGTCTCGAATGATACATCTAGCTCACCTGATAATGATTTCTTTAATTCAGGTATGTATATCCCTTGTTTTGATCTTCAAATTTTTCTGTTCTAGATTTTTATGGAATTATCTTCTGCAGAGTTAGAAGTCGAAGTCGCCCCTGTTGATCCAGGGCATCCATCTCCTAGTGCCGAGTTAATAGCTCGATATTCGTGGGTTACTAAAGAAGGCTTGAGCATAAGATCCGACCTAAGGGCATGTTTGGTGCATAGTATAGGATAAAGCCTGATAGTATAAGACCTGATAGTATAAAGCCTGATTGTATAAGACCTCATTGAATTTTAATACTATCCAGCGTTTGACACGGTATTGTATAAAATAATATATTGTATAGATAATATCATCTAGTATTTGGTAATGCACTGTATAATACTATATACGATAAAAATAAATATTTTTAATAAAAATATCCTTTAATAAAGAATTTATATAATTCTTCAAAAAATGTCATATGATATTGATTTTTATAAAAATTTATTGATCAGTGTGTCCATAATATAAATTAATATTTATAAAAATAAAAATATTCAATATTTTAAAAATTAATATATTGAAAAATTAATTTTTATTTTAATAGATTAATATTAAAATAATATATTAATTTTTGAGAATTACATTGGTCAACGATGTTAATACATCAATATCTTATCAGACCTTATCCCTCACCCTTAGGGCATGTTTGGTGCATAGTATAGGATAAGGCCTGATAGTATAAGACCTGATAGTATAAGGCCTGATTGTATAAGACCTGATTGAATTTTAATACTATCAAGCGTTTGACACGGTACTGTATAAAATAATATATTGTATAAGATAATATCATCTAGTATTTGGTAATGCACTGTATAATACTATATATGATAAAAATAAATATTTTTAATAAAAATATCCTTTAATAAATAATTTATATAATTCTTCAAAAAATGTCATATGATATTAATTTTTATAAAAATTTATTGATCAGTGTGTCCAAAATATAAATTAATTTTTATAAAAATAAAAATATTCAATATTCAATATTTTAAAAATTAATATATTGAAAAATCAATTTTTATTTTAATACATAAATATTAAAATAATATATTAATTTTTGAGAATTACATTGGTCAACGATGTTAATACATCAATCTCTTATCAGGTCTTATCCCTCACCCTTAGGCCGGATTAAGTTATACATCGTTTTGATGTATTAAGGGATTATGTTGTATAAGCTTATACTATACGGTGGTCACACCAAACAACTGAAAATGTCATAACGTATAGTATAAGCTTATACTATGCCTTATACGTCACACCAAACAGGCCCTTAGGCCAGATTAAGTTATACATCGTTTTGATGTATTAAGGGATTATGCTGTATAAGCTTATACTATACGATGGTCACACCAAACAACGGAAAATGTCATAACGTATAGTATAAGTTTATACTATCATACCTTATACGTCACACCAAACAGGCCCTAAGCGTCGAGAATGTAGTTGGGCTCCCTGTTGGTAACCCAGTTGGGTTTAATGTCTTACCTCCTGCCGAGGACGAACCTGTTTATTCTGGGAGGAATTCGAAGGAAACTCATTTCTTTTTCTTCTATCATGATTTAATCACTAAAGTTGGTATTTAGTGTTCTTTCACCGAGTTTCAGATTCAACTGCTAAATCACATGCGTCTCACTCCCTCTCTAATTCACCCTAATGGTTGGGTATACATAAATGCCTTTAAACAACCCTGCTCATCGTTGAGTTTGCACTGTTCAGTAGCTCTTTTTCTTCACTGTTTGGATATACTTCTCGAACTGGATTTGAGCTGCGTGAGTTAAAAGGCTGGACCAACATTCGAGGTCGCTCTAATAAGAAGTTGTTTTCTGTATATAGTGAATCTTTTAAGTATTTCAAGACTTTGTTTTTCAAAGTAGTGGTCGAGGTTGGACAAAAACCTTGGTTTATGTCTTCTGAGGGATGCGAGGGTAAATTTCCTCTTTACTGGTCTCATGAGCATCATTTATTGAAGTATTCGGACTTCAAACTTATACTTTCTGAAGATGAGAAATCCATCACTGCTAAGTTACTTGACCATATAAAAGTTTGTGGTCATGTTAGTGCTGCATCTCTTGCCTCAAAAGCTCGAGCTGAGCTAGATGTATCGAGTAGGTGACTAATTGATTGTTGTATTAGCTTTACCTATATACTCATGTAGATCGTATAAGGAAATTTGTTTTTTATTCCTAACAGCCCTCATTCTTTCTCAGGTTCAGACATGGATGGTCCCAGCTATTTAGCAGCTTTTCAAAAGAATAGAGCGAAATCTGGTTATGATATGAAGTTTAAGAGACTTAAGACTTTGGCTTCTCAACAAGAAAGAGAGAGTTCTAGAGCCAAAGACTCATATGCTACTCTATGCTCTATTCCTGGTGTTATTGCTACTGCTGCCATTATTCCTACAACGGTTGTTAATACTGAGCAAATCACACCACCTCCCCCTCCTCCATTGGGACTTCGAGAGGAGTTCTTTGGTAATTTGAAATATCTGACGAGCTTCGAGGTGTAATTCGCCCACCTCGTTCGTGGTTTTTTGCGGATCTAGTTTTTGAATCTGAAGTTGAAGAACTTCAAAAACTAGAACATTATGCGATGAAAGCTGCATCAATAATGAAGCCGTATTTTCAAATCTAAAAGGAGTTTGCTGAGTTATTTTGAGAATCTTCTGCCCTTCGTGCTGAAAGGGATAAGGCTGTTTTGTTGAATTCTTCTTGTAACCTGGAGAAGAATTTGATTCAATGCAAGGTTGATGTAAAATCTATTGCGGATACATTACATTGTTAAGCCGATTTAGAATCTATTCTCAATTCCCTGAAGGAAAAAGTTCGCATTCTTCTTAATAAAGAAACTGCGTTGAAGAAGTTGCAAAATAATCACAGATATTACAAACTGAGCATAAATAGTTGCAAGATGATTGCAACTTCTCTCAACTCGGATATTCCATTCAAAATGGAGTCTCTTCATCCATTTGGATATGTGGAAGACAGAGAATTCATTCCTCCTCCAGCAACTTCGGATATAGATATGAATGATACCGAAGCTCAGGAAATAGCAGCCAAAACTCAGGATTTTGCAGCTCAAATCAGTCAAATTCTTGAAGATCCATTCCAATGAAGGGCCAGGATGCCGGTTATAACATGTATTGATTTTTGTTTTGATTGGGGCCTTTGAGCCCCTTTTGGTATTGTACGGAATATTGCCAGGATTATTTTCAGTCTTCATTTTCTTAACTTTTTCAATTTCGTTTGAATTTTATTTCTTGCACTAACTCGGGTTGTGCCGCTTCATTAATATCTCCAAGTATGATCCTGATTTTATATACCGAGGCTTTATTAATTCATATTAGCTTTATTACGCGCGCTTCGCTTTTTAATTTAACCCGATTTTATTAACTAGGTTTATATAAAAATTTGGCCTTATGCCAGTTTATTAAGGCGTCATAGTGGCTTGATCAAAGCCGTATCAATCTGCCCTTTAATTTTTAAGCCGGATTTCATTTATCCCGACTTGCACATGATGTTTATCTAACATCATTTAGGATCCAAAAACATCCTTCTATTTTCCTATACCCCGGCTAGAAAGTACAGTTCTGCAATGTGCTTTTATTTGAACCCCATTTCCCCCCCCGGGTTTTTGCACATATCAGACAAGTTTCAAATACCTTGGTTCTTTTTCTTCAATTATTATGAGAAGCGAAATGAATAATCCTTCTTTATTCATGAATGAAGAATATTTACATAGCTCAATCATAATAACTCATATTACAAAGAGAAAGCTAAGAATTTGAACTGGAATCCAGCTTCTAGCTATAATATTTCTTCAATTTGTCCATATTCCAAGTCCTCTTGATAGTCTCTTTGCTTAAAGTTTCCAAAACATAAGCTTCCATTTCAAGCTTTTCTTTTATCTGATATGGTCCTTCCCACTTTAGGGCTAATTTCCCTTATTTTGCATTTTTTCCTCCGATATACACTCTTCGGAGTACCGGGTCATTAATTTCAAATGATCCCAGTCCAAATTTCTTGTTGTACTTCACTATCACCAATAGTTTTGCAGCCACTTCTTGGCAATGTGTCGTTACTCTTGCTTCATCAATCAAATCTAACTCTGTCGCTAGTGCTTTATTATTCTTTTCTTTTTCTTTGAGTGTCTTCATTGTAATAGCTCGTTGTACACCGGTATTGTTAACATTGATTATGATATTAAGGGCAGTTACAATTACAACAGTTTATTTATAAAAATGCGAGTAAAGTTTTTACTTTTCATTACGCGAGCATTTAAAACAATAGTAGAGCGTAATGAATTAAAGCTGTGATCATAACTAAAAACTAAATGCATAATAAGAATATTAATTGCTTAAATATCATATAATACTTTTGTCATGACACTAAGGGGTTCCCATAAACCCACTTAGCATAAATATCACTTTTACGATTTTTACAAAACTGAACATGGTTCAGTAATCTGGATATTACGAGAGATCCACATGCTACTGATGTGCCTCTGGCAAGTGTGGTTTTTCCATGTTAAAATTGATAAGAATTGGGTCATAAGAGAGCAATTTAAATACATATTTGCTAATTATATTGATTCTTTCTTTTCAATTATAGTTCTCACCTATTGGTTGTGTTTTTACAGGTAAAAGAAGTGAAAATTACAAAATTATAAAAAGCCTGTTGATGCGATTCCACGAGGGTATTTTTGGAAGAAGAAAAAGAGTCTTATAAATAGGAGACTTTGCACAGAAATTAGGTTAAAAGGTGAAGAAATTCGAAATTTGAAAGAAAACAAGGAAATGATTTGGCGCTGATCGTGCGGGTGCCATGAATGCAGTCCTTGATTTGTGGAGTCACGGATTTGGCGCTGATCGTGCGGGCGCCATGAATGCAATCCTTGAATTGTGGAATTATGATCAAAATAAAAAATTAATGAAATTAAATTCAAAGATTATAACCTGATTGACCAGTTGCCTATTTAAAGGGTGGTCCTCCACCATTCCAAGACATTGGAGACAATTTAGACCTATTTCTTCAGAAGGAGACCGACGGCAGAGCTCAGAAGGATTCTTCCACAGTTCTTCTTCTTCATCTATTTCTCTGTAATTTTATGCTTTGGAATATTGGATTATTGTTAGCCATGATTATGCTTGGCTAATTTTCTTTTATTGTAGTTAGGGTCACGAGCCCTATGTGAACCCTTGTTACGATGGATTGATGTAGTTTTATTCATTTGTATAATTATCTTTGTCTCTACCTTGTGCGTATTTCCTATTCTCTTTATTAGAACTGATCAATCTGATAGTTGGGAATAGTTTGAGGGTTAGAACCCTAGATAGGAATATTGAGGTTTTCATCTTGAAAGGGGGTAGGAACACAATTGGTATGCATGCTAGGAATAGATGTGTATTTAATTGCGGATGCTTAAATTATTGCGTTCATTGCTTAATATCATGAGGAACATTGCAAGGAATTGGGGTTCCAATTGGGGATTAAAGGGTTAACCTTGCAAGGAATTGAGGGTTAACTAATAAATATTTTTAGATAATAATTTATCCGAGTAATTATATGAATAAATATTGTGAATCAATCCAAAGTAAGAAGTGGGGATCATAAGGTGAGTGCGCTCTAGCTACAATATTTCTCATATTTTTATCCAAATCATTTTGCATCATTCTCTTATTTTTAAAATACAAAAATACGTGTTTGTCTTTAATTTCTATTATTCTTCAAATCACTTGGATTTTATATCTTGAAAGGACGTTTATAAGATATTCGCTCACAATCCCTGTGGAGACGATAACTTACTTATCACTTTATTACTTGAACGATCGGTACACTTGCCGGATTGTATCAAGTTTTTGGCGCCGTTGCCGGGGATTGTGATTTCTTATATCTTATAATCTTGAATTTCAAGATTTTTCTTTCTTTTTGTGATTATTTTATTTTATTTTCTTCTGTTCTTGTTTTAATTTGTTTTGAACATTGCTACTAATCTTTTCTTGAAGTTTTATGCGAGGCAAGGTTGATCCTACAAAATTGTTATTTGATCCTGAAATTACAAGGTTTGAAAGGAGAAACAGAAGACTTGCTCAGAAGAAATTAAAAGTGCCAAGTGCTCAATCTGAAGAAGCACCTGAAATCCCAACCATGGCAGCGAATAATGAAGCTGAAAATCCACTTATGGATACCATCCTCACTCCAGCCTTCAACAGGCCTAATTCAAGTATTGTCCAACCGAATATTGCTGACAATAATTGGGAGTTGAAGTCTTCCATAATTCAGTTGGTGGAGAGAGTTCAATTTGGAGGAGATGAGCATGAGGATCCTCACAGGTTCATAAACCGGTTCTTAATGATATGTGACTCAACCAAGCACCCTCGGGTGTCTGATGATGCTATCCGGTTGAGATTATTCCCTTTTGCTGTAAAGGGAGAAGCACTTAGCTGGCTGGAGAGGCAGCCTGCACGGAGCATTGCTACATGGGAGGATTTGTCTACAAAGTTCTTTGCAGAGTTCTTTTCCATGGAGAGATACAATCAAATGGTGAATGATATCACCAACTTCACTCAAACTGAGGGTGAAACATTGTGTGCAGCCTGGAACAGGTTCAAGGACTTGATGAGGAGGTGCCCTCATTATAATTTGACTGCTGGTAATCAAGTCAGAATATTTTTCAATGGCATCACACCTGAAGATAGAATGGTTTTGAATGGTGCAGCTGGTGGTACTATTAAAACCATGAGGGCAAATGAAACTCTGGAGCTGATAGAGAGGATGGCCAGGAATGAAAATCAAGGGGTATCTTCAAAGTCTAAGAAAGGTAGCCTTCATCTAGAAGGTAATGAGTCAGTTCTGGCTAAAAATAAATTGCTAGCTCAACAAATGGCTAGTTTGACTTCCAGGCTTGACAAGATGCAGATCGCGGGAGTTCAAGCTCAGTCTGTTGCCTTTGTCTGTGACTACTGTACGGACAGTCATGCTCCTAATGAATGTCCATCTCTTGCTTCTTCTGATTCACCTCAACAAATGCAGGTGAATGGTATATGGTATGACCAGCACCCTCAGCAGCCAAATCTTCAGAGAAATCAGAATTTTTCTGGTGGTGGTAACAATTTTCAGCGGAGAGCTCAGGGAGTTGGCATGGATTTTAAATCTAATACTTATAATCAGCCTTCACAGAATCAACAACGAGAGCCTGCTGAGTGGGAAAAAGCCTTTGCACAAATGGCCAAGACTTCTAATGAGATGGCTCAGACCACTAATACCTTTATGGAGGAGACTAGAGCCAACTACAAAAATACAAATGCTTCCATAAAGAACCTGGAGAATCAGATAGGCCAATTGGCAAAGCAAGTTTCAGAAAGAATTCCAGGTACTTTTCCTAGTAACACAGTTACAAATCCCAAGGAGGATTGTATGTTTATCACAACTAGAAGTGGAAAAGTGGTAGCAGCTCCAGAAAAGCCGAGAATAAATATGGAAGCTGAAAAGAAGCTAAAGGAGGTTAAGGAGCCAGAAAAAGAAATTAAAAAACCTGCTGAAGTGGAGAAGCCAGTTGAAAAGAAGAAGTTTGAGTTGAGTCCTGAATATGTGAGAGCCATGGCACCTTATCCTGACAGATTCAAGAAGGAGGATCAGAAGCAACAATATGGAAGGTTTCTTGATATATTCAAGAAATTGCATATCAATATCCCTTTTGCTGAAGCCTTGACTAGCATGCCAAATTATGCCAAGTTCATGAAGGATTTGTTGTCAAGAAAGCACAAGTTGCAAGAATGCCAAACGGTGACACTCACTGAGGAGTGTAGTGCTATTATTACAAAGAAGTTCCCGCCTAAGCGTCATGATCCAGGGAGCTTCAATATTTCTGTTGAAATTGGTAACAAAAAAATTGGCAGAGCATTATGTGATCTAGGGGCTAGCATTAATTTGATGCCCCTTTCTATTTGTAATTCCTTGGGGATCACCGAGTTGAAGCCTACTTTAGCATCTCTTCAACTTGCTGATAAGTCTTTGAGGAAGCCTAGTGGTATTATTGAAGATGTTCTTGTGAAGGTGGACAAGTTCATCTTTCCTGCTGATTTTGTAGTGTTGGATATGGAAGGGGGAGCTGAAATGCCTCTTTTGTTGGGTAGACCTTTCTTGGCCACTGCTCGGGCACTAATTGATGTTGAAAAGGGTAAGCTTGAGCTAAGAATGAATGATGAGACCGTTACCATCAATGTCTTTGATTCTCTAAAACAGTCTTCTCACAAAGATGATTGTTTTAGCCTTGAAGTAAAAGAAAAACAAAGTGCAGCGGATGATGCCAAGGAAGATGGTGCCATAAAGGTGGAATTGGAGGAGCTTCCTCAACCTCAGAAAAATGTCTTCTTGACTAATAAGGAGGCGGTGATTGAAGCATTGAAGGAAGAGGAAACTGAATTGAAAAATAAAGATCCCTCTTCCCATACCAACAAAATCCCCAATGAGGATGATGACAAACATGGGAGGAAATCCAAAAGGAGGCGTCATCCTATAATGAAGAAGGTATTAAGAAAGGAGGTAGTGAAACTCTTTGATACAAGTTGGAAGAGACATCAAGAGCTGAAGTTTGACAAGAGACACCGAGACTCTATCTCTCGGAAAAATCAAAATTTCAAAGAGTTCTTAACATGGCTCCATGGTTTGGAGCAAATCTGGGAATGGTGGTCTCATACACCAAGGCAACCAGTACCACCAGACCTTCCATTTGCTGAGTCATCCCACGCTGCTGAGGGGGATGACATGGAGGGTTGAGTTTATCTCCTTGCTGATGGAGATCTTGTATATTAGTTTATTTTTCTGTTTATCATTTTTCTTTTTAGTTACTTTGTGTTAGTATATCTTTCTCTGATGTTTTAATGTGCGCATTATAGTTTCTTCTATATGCCACTGTTTGTGCTATTGTGCAGGTTTTTCTTATTCTTGTGGTTTAATTATTGCTGAGGACAACAATTCTCTAAATCTGGGAATGGTAGGCTTGCACCTTAGAACTGCTGCAATGCTTCTATCAGGGGAGATATTCTAACTCTTTTAATTTTCTTAGTTATTTTTATAGTATTTTGTGTGCTATATATTAAAAAAAAAAAAAATTCTGAGCAAGTCCCAGGTTTAGTGTATTGGCATGAGTAGATTTCATGATTGCTCGTTTGTCTGAATTTTGTGCTTGAATGATTAATGATGCCTGATGTTCTTTTAGAGGTCTAGCTTAACATCATAGCTGGTGAGGTTTTGTGCTTAAACACTTATTTTATTCTGAGAGACCTCACTGTGATAGCATTCTAGAACTTGCTCTGTTTCTCTGTTATGCATGTATTGATTGATATGATAAAGGCATTTTGTTCTTGTTAGCTATTGGCCAAAAATAACTCACCTGAATGAATTTTTCCATTGTTAGCCCCTTGAGCCTGAACCTATTTGTTGTTAAATGACCTGTGGCCTGATTGATGGCTTAGCCTATATCCATATGACTTACCTTGATTGAGATTGAATTACTGAAATGTTGAAAAGAAAACAAATAAATTGAGGTAAGCTCCACAGAGGTCAAATAATTAGGGGAGGTAAAATTTCATCTGTGCCCTTAAAACAAAAAGTTTTGAAAAAGAAAAAGAAAAAGAAAAAGGGTGAATGTAAAGAAAAGGTGGTTGAAAGGAATTAATTCCCGAAATTCTGTGGGAATGTTAGTGGAGCAAAATCATTGAGTTGAAGGTGTTAAAAATGAAATAATATCAGTTTTCAATCTCAGTGTTGTTTGAGCTACTTTCCATATATTCCTACCCATTAAACCCGGCCAAGTTACAACCTGTGAAGTCCTTTTGATCAATTATGCATGTGTTAATGTTCCTCATCTTTAGGAACTTGAGAATATGATCAAGCTTATGGTAATGTTATTGCTGTGATGGATTGAGTGATTGTTACTCCCTTAAACACTTGAGTGCTGAGCGTTGTATGATTATCTTGGTGAGGGGTGTTCAAGTTAGACTCTGACATTTTCATGAGAATAGAAGGCATTGTTAGGAGTTCTTTGCATTGATTCAGTCATGCTTAGCATAGTGATCTCTTGATTGTCTGTGTGATATTGTGTTGGAATAATTGATTGTTTCCTGGATTGAGCCTTGTACATTGCTGGGGACAGCAACGTTTAAATCTGGGAATGATTTGATGTGCCTCTGGCAAGTGTGGTTTTTCCATGTTAAAATTGATAAGAATTGGGTCATAAGAGAGCAATTTAAATACATATTTGCTAATTATATTGATTCTTTCTTTTCAATTATAGTTCTCACCTATTGGTTGTGTTTTTACAGGTAAAAGAAGTGAAAATTACAAAATTATAAAAAGCCTGTTGACGCGATTCCACGAGGGTATTTTTGGAAGAAGAAAAAGAGTCTTATAAATAGGAGACTTTGCACAGAAATTAGGTTAAAAGGTGAAGAAATTCGAAATTTGAAAGAAAACAAGGAAATGATTTGGCGCTGATCGTGCGGGTGCCATGAATGCAGTCCTTGATTTGTGGAGTCACGGATTTGGCGCTGATCGTGCGGGCGCCATGAATGCAATCCTTGAATTGTGGAATTATGATCAAAATGAAAAATTAATGAAATTAAATTCAAAGATTATAACCTGATTGACCAGTTGCCTATTTAAAGGGTGGTCCTCCACCATTCCAAGACATTGGAGACAATTCAGACCTATTTCTTCAGAAGGAGACCGACGGCAGAGCTCAGAAGGATTCTTCCACAGTTCTTCTTCTTCATCTATTTCTCTGTAATTTTATGCTTTGGAATATTGGATTATTGTTAGCCATGATTATGCTTGGCTAATTTTCTTTTATTGTAGTTAGGG
Source organism: Gastrolobium bilobum (assembly GCF_033153095.1). Lineage (NCBI taxonomy): Eukaryota > Viridiplantae > Streptophyta > Magnoliopsida > Fabales > Fabaceae > Gastrolobium > Gastrolobium bilobum. Next base: position 33,335 of record NW_026898981.1, read on the forward strand.
TCACGAGCCCTATGTGAACCCTTGTTACGATGGATTGATGTAGTTTTATTCATTTGTATAATTATCTTTGTCTCTACCTTGTGCGTATTTCCTATTCTCTTTATTAGAACTGATCAATCTGATAATTGGGAATAGTTTGAGGGTTAGAACCCTAGATAGGAATATTGGGGTTTTCATCTTGAAAGGGGGTAGGACAACAATTGGTATGCATGCTAGGAATAGATGTGTATTTAATTGCGGATTCTTAAATTATTGCGTTCATTGCTTAATACCATGAGGAACATTGCAAGGAATTGGGGTTCCAATTGGGGATTAAAGGGTTAACCTTGCAAGGAATTGAGGGTTAACTAATAAATATTTTTAGATAATAATTTATCCGAGTAATTATATGAATAAATATTGTGAATCAATCCAAAGTAAGAAGTGGGGATCATAAGGTGAGTGCGCTCTAGCTACAATATTTCTCATATTTTTATCCAAATCATTTTGCATCATTCTCTTATTTTTAAAATACAAAAATACGTGTTTGTCTTTAATTTCTATTGTTCTTCAAATCACTTGGGTTTTATATCTTGAAAGGACGTTTTTAAGATATTCGCTCACAATCCCTGTGGAGACGATAACTTACTTATCACTTTATTACTTGAACGATCGGTACACTTGCCGGATTGTATCAGCTACGAACCTTCCATCTTTTAATATGTTATTCTAGACTTAATTATCTTTTCAACAAGCTATCACACGCTCCATAAAGTTCTCGTTTGCTTCAGTTATCATCGTTTGAAATTGGACAAGCAAAGTGTTGTCAGATTAGCAAGTGTAATAGTCAAACAAGTAATAAAATGATGAGTAAAGATCGTTCCCAGGAGGAATTGTGTTAAGCACTAACTAACCAAATATTGTTAAGTTGAATCAACCAAAAGATTATGAATTGCATTTATTTCTTGTCACCAGAAATTAAATTCGAATTAAAATTAAAGAATTGATAAACAAATAAAGTGTGAGTATAATTTAAAACAAGTAGTCAGATGTCAATTTCCCTTAAGAATGAATTTATGGATGAACCAATTTCCATGATGAATATCTACTATGTAATGTTGATCAACATTTTTCTTATCATCAAGATGTAATGTCTTACTACCTTGATAGACACATTAATTAGAAATCCCAATGTCTTGGTGATTCCTTTCTTAATACATGCATTAATTACTAAGGTCTTAAGATCACATCAGAAATCCTAGCATCAATGTCTTGACTACTAGAACACTGATGATGAAGTTGTCAAATATAGAAACAATGTAAACATGTCTGTTCTACACTACTCCTTAACATGAAGAGTTAATCAAGACAACTTCATACAAATCACATAATAAATAAACAAGACATCTAATTAACCATTCATAAATTCAAACTTGAGTTCCATTGAATCAGACTACAAAGAACTCTACTCAGACATAATTGAAATATAAACAAAGGAAGACGAAAGATCAAACTCCATTGTCATGATAGTAAGTCTTCAATCTTCAAGTGCAATTACATAGGAAACTAACTAATACAAGAACTAAGTCCTAAAGAATTTGGGAAGTAAGAGAGAGAAGTCAGATCAGAGGATCTGATATGGGAGAGAGAGATAGAATCAGATCTATGAGAAATGTGAAGGCCCTTGCCTTTTATAGTGTTACAAATTATAACTGAAAACCAACATGGGCGCTAAAACGTTCATGAATGGGCGTTTTAGCGTCCATGTTTGACGGATGCCCAACTGCTTTTAACTAACTTGGGCGCTAAAACGTGAACTGTTGAACGTTTTAGCGTCCATGTCTGGTGAATGCTCAACTGCTTCCAACTGACTCCAACGATAAAACACTTGGTTTGGACGTTTTAGCGTTCGAGACCAGAGTCTTTTTTCAACAGCAGGGCGCTAAAACGTTTGATCAGGAAGTTTTAGCGCCCAAGACCAGCAACTTTTGTCCTCAGATTGCAGCAGCGCGCTAAAACGTTCTGTGTGAACGTTTTAGCGCTTAGCACTAGCAACTTTTGTCCTTCATTTGCAGCAGCGCGCTAAAACGTTCTGTGTGGACGTTTTAGCGCTCAACACTTAGGCATTATCCCTTTCTCCAGAATCTTCTTCTTTCTTTTTTCTGCTCCTTAAGCTTCATTTCCCCACAAGACAGTGTAATTTTTCAACAAAGCTTTCAGAACTTGTACTTGAGGGAATTCCAGGATATTAACCTCTTTTTTATCCAATTAATCACACAAATTGATACTAATTCATGCTGAAAAACCTGATGAACTAGGGGTTTATCACAAAGCTGCCAGCCAACCTCAAATAGGGCTCCAAACAGCCCCCACTCTTTCAACGATTACGAATAAACCACTCCACCAATTGCTCTCAAATTTTTATACCATAAACTAGACACCTCAAGATTTAATTTGACATATCATGGGCCTAATTTGACCAAGAATTGAGGTGGGAATAATTTTCCCAAAAACAACACTCGACAGCCCCATGTGCAGGGCACTTCCGAGCATTCCTCACTCTTCTGCCGCTACGGTCTTCGTACAACACCAATGGCTACCAAATTTTGACACAACATAGTTGACATCTTAATCTTAAAAATGGTATATGGCACATCCCTATTGGAGTTATATGGAGGGAGATAGGCTTTCTCAAAGTTCACCCAAAATATGCCATTTTATAGAAATTTCGACGACACCTCCTTTGTTTATTCAACCTATCCCATTTTATCAAAAGTGTGTTTTCTATAATCAAGGGTACCTAATACACAAGGGTGGCACTCAAGGACCAGCAATTCCTTGGTGCTCTTACAACCCATTACAATTTATCTCAATTTACTCAATTTACATCTCATTACTTACAATTTCAAAACTTAAACCATTTCAATCACTTTGATCAATTTGCATGCATTCTTTAACATATACATAATTATCAACGAAAATAGGCCTATTGCTCTTTCATCATACATCATCATTAAATAATACACCAGGTCCAATATTACGATTACAAGCCTCCAATTACAACATAATACTATAATCCGTCAAAATAAAACATAACAACTGTACAAATAGACTTAGGCAAAAGATGGCATGAAAAAATATGATAACATGCATAAACCTAACTCCATATAAAATATTCATGCCTTTAGTTTATCCTAGGCCAAGTGACCACAAAATGCAAAATAGGCTTCATGTAAGAACCCGCACCGTTAATTAAGAAAGTTAATTAATTAATTATGAGAAATTAGGAAATAATTCCATAATTGACCTTAATAATTATTATGAGGCTTAAGTAACATTGTTAAGTGATTAATAATGCTGAAAGTCGCTTTTCTGACGAAAAGTGTAGATACCGGCTCTGCTACTCGCTATAAATGCGTACTGATGAAGTATCCCGGAAAATTATGAAAAGTGTGTATATGTCACTAGAATAATATATAGGACTTGTAAAACAAGTTTCAAGTTAAAATAATGAGAACTGGTGCCAGAACTGATACTGGCTATGGAAAAGCGCGTACCGGAAATGTGCTGCGAAAAATAAAATAAAAATATAATAAATCTTAGAAAAAGAGTAGGTCCAGAATCCTAAGTTTGGGATTAAAATGCTAAGCGTAGCTATTAATGCTAATACTGTGTGATTAAGTTTAAACTAACTATATATAGCTAAGGGCACATGATCCTAGGTTATTTGGTTCTTCCTACGTGAATATCTCTGAGCTCCAGCTGCTGCCCTCTCCTTGCAACCCTCTCCTCTCTTCATTTGTAGCCAAGGAGCCACCTTTCTTCATGAAATCTTCACCTAAATACCTTTGTTGAGTGAGAGTTGGTCTTGTGAGGGTGTTGAGTGCTTCCTTGTCTGAGTTTGGTCTCTGCTTTGTTGAGTTGTGGGGCTGAGTTCATTAGCTTTGTTGAGGGAGTCTTTTCATGACTTGGTGATGCTCCTAGAAGCCTTGTTGGTGTGAAAAAACCAAGCTTTATTGGTCCATTTTTGTTCACCTTGAAGTCAGTGCCCTAAGAGCTGAAGTGTGAGCTCCAAGAGCATTCTTTTATGTGTTTTAAGTTGTTGGTAAGCTTTATCTACCTTTACCATGTGTTTCCTTGGTTAAAAATGGAACCTTGATGCATGTAACAAGCTAAGATCATAACTTAAGGTTGGGTAATGCAAAACACACCTAGAAATGCATGTTTAAGCTTCTGTAATCGATAAAAGTTGAACCTTTGGAGTGATATATCGCGAAATGCAAAAACTGCATGCTGTCGCGAAATATTCGGATATGTATATCCGGATATTGATATCTGGATATTGATATCCGGATATGGGCTGTGTGATATCCTGATATTGATATCCGGATATGACCCCGACAAATATCCGGATATTCTGGGTTTTCGAAGAACAATAGCTGCACTGTTCATACAGAATGATGTTTGGGGTTTGTGTACCCTAGATTGGTTAAGTTGAGCTTCTGTATTGATTAGTTAAGTCAGAATCTAAGTGATTAAGGGCTTGTGGCTTGTGAGAAGCCTTAAGACATAAAACGTAAAGGAAAGACGTTGTCCTTGTGTCTTATACTTGTTGAGTATGTTTTTGATATGATTGTTGGTCCAAAACAGATTGTGATTCTTCTGTGTTTGGGCTTTGAGATTTGTTGGACTCTTGACTTGGATTGTTAGCTTGCAAGGTAAACTTTCGTGTCCTGGGTTTAGCCATTGTGTGGTTCCACCATACCCCATGGGAGAATGGTTTATATGCATGTTGTGTTTAGATGCTTTGATAATTGAAAATGCTGTTGAGCTTTATGTGCAATTTCTTATAATATGTATGTGTTGTTCCACTTAAACGGTTAGCCTGAGTATGTGGCGTCATACAAGACGGTGACACTGTGGGTGGGTGCAAGTGGCGTCTTGCATTAGTGTGGGTAATAGACGTATTCCTGCATTCTCTGGCTAGTAGATTAGTTATAACACACATGACATGATTATCTGCTACATTGCACTATTTTGGAACTTATACTGTTAAACTGTTTTTGGAACTTATATTGCACATGTAAGTAAGCTTGGGGTGGAAGATCCTTGAGGACCCCTTGCCTTACTGAGATTTCTTGTTTAGAGATCTCACCCCACGTTTGGGGACGCTTATTTCAGGTTCAGGTAATTTAGGGGCTGATGCCTCTGGCGGCAGAAGGCCGGAGCTGACATGACTGGATATTGGATGCTGTTTATGTTTTCTGTCTTTATATTGATATTTGAGCTGAGACTCTTTTTGGGCTTGTTGCCTTATTTGGTGAGCACGGGGTTTGTCCATGCCGCTTTAATGTTAGTACCTTTTAGCTTGAGTTGTATAAACTATCAGGGTTGTCCAGTCTACGTGTTGTAGCTCCGTGATTAGAGACATAATTATGTTATTTATCTTATGAGGTATTTCAGTTAGCTGTCTTTTGCAATTTACATACAAGCGATGTTTTTTTGAAATTGATTAAGTAATCAACTTGGCTATTAATGACGTCATAATTAAAAAGAAAAAGAATATTCCGCATTTTAAATTAAGCGACCCTTAATACGATGATATGATAACAAACCGGATATATACGGGGTGTTACACTTCTTGTCCACGTGCTCAGCCTACGGGCCTCTTGCCCATAGCTCCTGCCCCACTGCTACTACCTGAAATAAAGTCCCCAAAATGGGGTGAGATATACGAATATATCTCAGTAACCCCAGAGGTTCTGGAGGTTACTCCGTCCAATGGCTCACTCAGATGTAAATCAATAATATACTACAACAACCAAAATGGGATAAAGCAAGGGATTTAGTGAAGTAAGGATGTGTAGGGAGTAAAAATACAATGAAGCTGGAATGGTCGATGCCAAAGCCACGCAACATCTGGCCGATTGGCCTCGGCATATAGCCTACGGGTTCTTATCCAAGGAAGTGTTCCCAGAACATCAACCAAGACACCCTCCATCCATATACACCCGAGACATTCCTAGAGTGCTCCTCAACGGATGACACCCCATGACCCCAAGTCAACTGAAACTCCCTCACGGAGACTTATCCAATGGAAGTCCGTAACGCCGAAGGCAACCGTCAACTGGCCAGAGACACGGTACATCCTATGTACCACTATACATATATAAATGCATGAGCATGTTATATTGTACTATCAACATAGACTTCCAACCACTACCCTCAAGGGGCATGGTGGAGCACAGATGGGGAATAACCCCAGTACCAAGGGATCACCTTATGGAAGCTCCCTCTCTAGGTAGCTCCAATGTAATATGCCACCGAGCTTAGTCTAACAAGAAATGCCTACACATAGGTCATTTCCATTCCAATCAATAAAAACATATACATGCTTATTCAAGTATTCATGCATATTTTCATAACCACTTACCACAATCCTTTTGATCAAGGACCAAAGGCAACCCACAAAGCTTAATGCTCCAAGTTTAAGTCTGTGAGAGGCAACCTACAATGATCACACAAGGATCATCAACACAAGGTGAAACCAATCAAATTTACAAAGCACCAAAAACCTCCCCCTGCATACACAATGATTTGGCCACATGGCCTAAATTTATCACACCATTTTCTTAATTTTATTTCAAGTTCTCACTAGCATCCTAAAGTTACCATAACACCAATCTAAACCCTATATTCCATTTAATTCTATCACAACAACATTTTCCTTAATTTATGCCTTTTTGGCCGAATGCATACACTCACACACTCCTAATATTTTTCCTTCCAATTCAATGCATCAACTCAACATAGAACCAATTTGAACTTAACTCAAAGCTTCAAAATACCAATTGCATGAATTTTGCATCATCCAATCCTATATGCCCTCAAATGGCCGAATTATACATACATGGATACCAAAGGATTTCTAACTCATTTCAACACTTCCACACATCATACGATCCTATTATCAACTCATACAAATACTCCACAACTCAATTACACAATCCTACAATCATGCCATTTCACAAAGTCATGAATATTAAAATCAAAATTGCCTAAGTTACCAATATTTTTCACCAATAATTTTTATGAGTTTAATCACTATAAAACATCATTCTAAGCCACTTTTATCTAATGCACATTTTCAATTTGAGCTCTCTAACTACATCAATGCATGCACAATAGCTTTAGGTTTTCAAAATTAAATCTAATGAATCAACCAATGAAATGTGTTGAAACTTACCCACAATCAAGGCCTAGGATCCTCCACACCATACCAAAGCATTGGAGGATCAATCAACTCCAAGAACTTCAAAAACTCTCACTTGGCCACAAACATAGATGTGGGTTTTCTCTTAGATTAGTGGATTTCAAGAGCAACCAATGAGTGAGTTGTGTTTTGTAAGAACCCGCACCGTTAATTAAGGTATTTAATTAATTAATTATGTAAAATTAGGAAATGATTCTATATTGTCTCTAGTAATTATTAAGAGGCTTTAATAATTAAAGTAAGTGAGTAATAATGCTGAAAGTCGCTTTTCGGAAGAAAAGTGCAGATACCGGTTCTGCTAGTCGGTATAAATGAGTACCGAAAAAGTGTCCCGGAAAAATAAAGTAAGTGCATGATAATTACTAGAATGATATGTAGGACTTTTAAAACGAGTTTCAAGTCCAAATAATGAGAACTGGTGCTAGAAACCGGTACTAGCTTGGAAAGGCGCGTACCGGAAAAGTGCTCAGAAAATTATAAGAAAAATATGATAAATCTTAGAAAATTATGTAGTTTCATAATCCAAAGTTTGGGTTTAAAATGCTAAGCGTTCCAATTAAAGTTAATACTGTGTGTTTAAGTGCGTTTGGGCTATAAATACCCATTTTTAAGGGCACATAGCCCTAGAAAACAGAAAACCAACGTGAGAGGGAGCTGACCAGCTGCTTGGTGACTGCTCTATTGGCCTTTCCTTCCATTCTTGAACCAAGTCTTGATCTTTCTTGATTTTTCTTCATCCTTTCACTTGGGAAACACTTGGGAAACATCTTGAGAGGGTGTGAGGGTGCTGTGCTTGAGGTTTGGCCACTGTTTGTGGGCTGTTTGTGTTCTGAGTTGGGGTTTGGGTGGAGTGCCTCCTTGCTCATTGGGTTTTGAGGCTTAAAAGAGCTTTCTTGTTGAGTAAAAGGACCACCTTGGTATACCATTTTCGTGTGCAGAGAGAGACAGAACCTTGGAGTGACCTTTTGAGCTCCAAGAGCACCTCTTGTTGGTTGGTTAAGCTTTGGTAAGCCTTGTCACCTTTGGTCTTGAGTCTTTGAACTTAAAAATGGTACCTTGATGCATCTAAGGGCTAAAAGATGATTACTTGTTGTTGGGTAATGTTGAACACACCTAGAAATGCATGTTTAGGTGCTTTAAATCGTTAAAAACCCAACCTTGGAAGGATATCTTCACGAAATGCATTTTCTGCATTCTGTCGTGAAATATCCGGATATGTGCCCGATGAATATCCAGATATGTGATATCCGGATATGGGTTTTGAGTATCCGAATATCAGATATCCTGATATGGGATTCTGGATATCCGGATATTGCATATCCGGATATGTCCAGTGAGATATCCGGATATTGCATATCCGGATATGGTCCTGAGGAATATCCGGATATTCTGGGATTTCGTAGAACAGTAGTTGTGCTGTGCGTACAGTAGGCTGTTGGGGGTTTGTGGACCCTAGATTGATGAAGTGGAACTTCTGGAATTAATGAACTAAGTCAGAATCAAGTGATTAAGGGCTTATGGCTTGGTGAGAAGCCTTAAGATATAAAGCGTAATGAAAAGGCGTTGTCTTTAATTTGTATGCATGTGGTACATGTTATTGATTTATATTTGGTCCATATCAGATTGTGATCTGCTGTGATTGGACTTTGAGCTTGTGGCATTGGATAGCTAGCTTAGAGGTAAGCTTTCGTGTCCTCGGTTTAGCCATGTTGTGGTTCCACCATGTCCCATGGGGGTATGGTTTATGCATGCTGTGTACATGCTTTTGGATATTTGATATGTTGATTGAACTTTACATGTAATGGCTTTTAATATGCATGTGTTGTTTCATCTTGACGGGAAGCCTGAGTATGTAGCGCCATACAAGACGGTGTACCGGGGTGAATGCAAGTGGTACTTGCACGGTGTGTAGGTGATAGACGTATACCTGCACTCTCTCTGGCCAGTAGATTAGTATTGACGCTCATGGCATGATTATCTGCTGCATTGCATTGTTTTAGAAATGATAAATGATAAACTGCTTTTGAACTTATATTGCACATGTAAGTGAGCTTGGGGTGGAAGATCCTTGAGGACTCACTGACTTACTGAGATTTCTAGATTAGAGATCTTACCCCACGTTTGGGGAATGCTTATTTCAGGATCAGGTAGTATGGGTACTGATGCCTCAGGCGGCAGGAGGTCGGAGCTTAGCTGATTATGTTTTACTGCTTTATGTTAGCATGACTGGATTTGGGATGCTGTTTAAGCTTTCCGCTATTTATGATATGTTGTTGTTGAGGCTGATGTTGGGCATGTTGCCTTATTTGAGTGAGCATGGGGATTGTCCATGACACTTTCTGTTAGTACTTTTAGATTGGAGTTGTATAAACTGTTAGATGGTCCGGTCTACATTGTTGTAGTTCCGTGACTAGAGCCACACTTATATTATCTATGTTATGAGGTATTTCGGTTAGCTGTTTTATTGCAATTACATACAGGCGATGTTTTATTAATTTATTATTAAGCAAGTTGGTAATGTTAATGGCATCATAATTGAAAAGAAAAAGTAATTCCGCATTTTTAATTAGCCGCAGCTTAATACGATATTATGATAACATTACCGGATATATACGGGGTGTTACATTTATGGTATCAGAGCAATGGTTCGAGGGAAAAGCCTGTATGTATTGCAATTGCTAGGTTGTTTGGTTGTGTCTGTCTTTGTGTTTACTCTGTCGAATTTTATTATGATGCTGTATATGTGATCACATTGCGTGGGCCTGATCAACTCATAATTTGTGTAACTTGTGCAGAGTCATGGTAAGGTCCGGGAGAACACGAGAGACTTCTGAGGATCAACCCGATCCTATCCTGACTGCATTGGCTGAGATACAGGCGGCTAGGTTAGCCGATCAGGAGGCCACTAGATTGGCCAACGCGACAATGATGGAAGCTGTTCGCGAGGCGAACCAGATAGCCGCAGCTGAGGTTCGTGAAGCGAACCGGAGGACCACTGAGGAAGTCCTCGAGGCGAACAGGATGGCGAACATGACAATGATGAGAGTCATGTTGGAGGAGATGAGAGCTGGTCCTACTGTTGGCCAGGCTCCACCACCACCGCCACCATCGCCACCGCCTCCACCTAGTGTTCAGGAGGAGAGCCATAGTCACATCGGCAGTGCTACTCATGCCGCTGAGACGGGGGAGCCCCTTGTGGGGATTGCTGAGGATCGTGATGTGATCGATCGCCGGCTAAATGCTTTCAGGAAGCATAAGCCACCTGTGTTTGAGGGGTCTTTGGATCTTATTGCTGCTGCGAGATGGCTAGAGTCGCTGGACAAGATTTTTTGGGTTATGCAGTGTACAGACCCACAGAAGCTGATGTTCTCGACCTACATGCTGGAGGGCGATGCCCATGAGTGGTGGACGCACACCTCTCGTGCTTTTGAGAGGCAGGACCGTGTCATGACGTGGCCATTCTTTGAGGAGTGCTTTCTGGGCCGATACTTTCCCTATGATGCGCAGGAGAGGAAGCAGGGAGAGTTTGATCGTTTGGTACAGGGATCGATTTCTGTTGATGAGTACCTGGCTAAGTTTAATAAGCTAGTGAAGTTTGCACACTTCCGGATGGTTCCTCCTACTCCATTGTTTCTGGCAGCTAAGTTCCGCAGGGGACTTAGTGATATGATTGCTGAGCATCTTGCTGGTGCTGCTTCGAGGGACTTTGGTACACTGGTTCAACAGTGTAAGGACATCGAGGATGTTTGCGTGGCAAGCAAGGCCAAGAGGGCCAAGGTTGCGGAGAGCAAGGGAACAGGTGGTTCCACTCCTGCTCCTACTTCTTGGAAGGACAGGAGGTTTGCTGATAAGGGCAAGGGAAAGCAGTTAGCGACTAGGCAGGCGCCTGGTCAGTTCAAGAGAGTTGTTTCACATCAGGGGAGTTCTACTAGGCCTCCTACCACTTTGAGATGTTCGGGATGTGGGAAGGAGCATGTGGGACGCTGTGCGACGGGGCAGTTGCTGTGCTTCAAGTGTGGCAAGGAGGGCCACTTCTCTAGAGATTGTCCGTCATCGACGGCAAGAGCTGCAGCTGTTCAGGATGTTGAACAAGGTGACAATCAAGAACAAGTATCCCCTTCCTCGGATTGATGATCTGTTGGATCAGCTCAGGGGTGCTTGTGTGTATTCCAAGATTGATCTCCGGTCCGGATACCATCAGATTTGGGTGAAGCCGAAGAATGTCCCGAAGACCGCGTTTCGTTCGAGATACGGTCATTTTGAGTATTTGGTGATTCTGTTTGGACTCACAAATGCGCCGGCAATGTTCATGGATTACATGAAGAGGATTTTCCAGCCGTATTTGGATCAGTTTGTGATTGTCTTCATTGATGATATTTTGATCTACTCCAAGACTGAGGAGGAGCATGCGGAGCATATGAGGATAGTTCTGCAAGTGCTGAAGGAGAAAAAGCTTTATGCTAAACCTTCTAAGTGTGAGTTTTGGCTCAAATCAGTCAAGTTTCTGGGGCATGTGATTTCAGCAGATGGAGTTGCAGTGGATCCCAACAAGATTGAGGCTGTGTTGGATTGGGAGAGACCCAAGACAGCTACGGAGGTGAGGAGCTTCTTAGGTTTGGCAGGTTATTATTGGAGGTTCATCAAGGGTTTTTCCACGATGGTTCTCCCTTTGACTCGTCTTACCCGAAAGGAGACTCTATTTGTGTGGACTCACGAGTGTGAGGCGTGCTTTCAGGAGTTGAAGGAGAGATTGACTTCTTCACCGTGTTGATCCTTCCTGATCCTGAGGAGCAGTTTGAGCTTTACTGTGATGCTTCTGGAAAGGGGCTGGGCTGTGTGCTGATGCAGTCTGGTAGAGCTGTTGCTTTTGCTTCGAGGAAGTTAAAGCCTCATGAGGAGAACTACCCGACTCATGATTTGGAGTTGGCTGCGATTGTGTTTGCTTTCAAGATTTGGAGGCATTATCTTTTTGGTTTGAGGTTTGTGGTGTTCAGTGACCACAAGAGTTTGAAGTACATGTTCGACCAGAAGGAGTGGGACATGAGGCAGAGGAGATGGATGGAGTTCATCAAGGACTACGACTTCGAGCTAAGGTATCATCCTGGCAAGGCCAATGTGGTAGCTGATGCTTTGAGTCAGAAATCCAGTAGTTCATCCAGTTTGCTAATTGGTAACTTCGATGTGGTTGAGAAGTTCCACCACTTGGCAGTGACCGCTCCGTGTGCGAGCGTACTTCTCGGGTTGGAAGCATCAGATGTTGTGAACGAGCTGCTAGAAAAGATTAAAGAGGCACAAGTTCAGAGAGAGTGTCTGGATTATGTGAAGAACCAAGACGGTGTGTCTTGGAATGATGATGGATTGCTTTTGTTCCAGCGGAGGATTGTGGTTCCTCGAGGTCCGTTGACAGAAGAGGTTATGGCAGAAGGCCATAAGTGTCAGTTTTCTATCCACCCTGGTGCTACTAAGATGTATCAAGACTTGAAGAAGAACTTCTGGTGGCCGGGCATGAAGAAAGATGTTGCTATCTTTGTGTCCAAGTGTTTGGTTTGCCAGAAAGTGAAGATTGAACACCAGAAGCCGTCTGGTAAGCTTCAACCTCTTGAGATTCCAGAGTGGAAATGGGAGAGCATTTCCATGGACTTCGTTGTGGGTCTGCCGAAGACTCAGGTTGGCTGTGACTCGATATGGGTCATTGTGGACAGACTGACGAAGTCTGCCCATTTTCTTCCAGTGAAGGTGAGCTCCACTACAGAGCAGTTGGCCAAACTGTATGTTCGCGAGATTGTGAGGCTTCACGGGGTGCCCGTGAGTATCATCAGTGATAGGGACCCGAAGTTCACATCTCAGTTCTGGGAGGCGCTGCAGGGAGCTTTTGGTATATAGTTGAGATTGAGTACCGCCTATCACCCTCAGACTGATGGACAGACTGAGCGGACTATCCATACCTTGGAGGACATGTTGCGGGCTTGCACGTTGGAGCAGGGCTCGGCATGGGATAGGTATCTTCCATTGGTAGAGTTTTCTTATAACAACAGTTTTCATGCTAGCCTGGGCATGGCACCCTACGAGTCTCTCTACGGTAGGAGGTTTCGTACACCTACCTGCTGGTCTGAGGTTGGGGATCGTGAGTTGTTTGGTTTGGACTTTGTCCAAGATACCTCCCTGCAGATCCAGATGGTCAGGGAAAAGCTGAAGCATGCGCAGAATCGTCAGAAGAGCTACTACGATGTTAAGCATCGACCACTGGAGTTCAGTGAGGGTGAGCACGTGTTTGTGAGACTTTCACATGTCACCGGTGTTGGACGGGCACTCGGAGTGAGGAAGCTGAGCCCGCGGTTTATTGGGCCATACCAGATTCTTGGTAGAGTAGGACCTGTTGCCTACCGGCTTGCCTTGCCTCCGAACCTAGCTAACATCCACGACGTGTTTCACGTGTCTCAGCTTCTGAGGTACATAGCAGATCCTTCGCACGTTGTGCAACCGGATGATGTGGAAGTTCGGGAGAACTTAAAGACTCCCGTAGGACCACTAAAGATTCTCGATCGTGGCGAGAAGCAGCTGAGGAGCAAGATCATTCCGATGGTCAAGGTGCAATGGACTGGAAGGACTCCTGAGGAGTGTACTTGGGAGCGTGAGGACGAGCTTCTCCGGCAAAACCCCGAGTTTCGACCAGGTATGTTTCGGATTTTGAGGTCAAAATCCTAAAAAGGTGGGGTGAATGTAAGAACCCGCACCGTTAATTAAGGTATTTAATTAATTAATTATGCAAAATTAGGACATGATTCCATAATTGACTGTAGTAATTATTAAGAGGCTTTAATAATTATAGTAAGTGAGTAATAAAGCTAAAAGTCGCTTTTCGGAATACCGGTTATGCTAGTCGGTATAAATGAGTACCAAAAAAGTGTCTCGGAAAAATAAAGTAAGTGCATGATAATTACTAGAATGATATGTAGGACTTGTAAAACGAGTTTCAAGTCCAAATAATGAGAACTGGTGCTAGAAACCGGTACTGGCTTGGAAAAGCGCCTATCGGAAAAGTGCTCAGAAAATTATAAGAAAAATATGATAAATCTTAGAAAATTATGTAGTTTCATAATCCAAAGTTTGGGTTTAAAATTCTAAGCGTAGAAATTAAAATTAATACTGTGTGTTTAAGTGCGTTTGGGCTATAAATACCCATTTTTAAGGGCACATAGCCCTAGAAAACAGAAAACCAACGTGAGAGGGAGCTGACCAGCTGCTTGGTGACTGCTCTATTGGCCTTTCCTTCCATTCTTGAACCAAGTCTTGATCTTTCTTGATTTTTCTTCCTCCTTTCAATTGGGAAACACTTGGGAAACATCTTGAGAGGGTGTGAGGGTGCTGTGCTTGAGGTTTGGCCACTGTTTGTGGGCTGTTTGTGTTCAGATTTGGGGTTTGGGTGGAGTGCCTCCTTTCTCATTGGGTTTTGAGGCTTAAATGAGCTTTCTTGTTGAGTAAAAGGACCACCTTGGTATACCATTTTCGTGTGCAGAGAGAGACAGAACCTTGGAGTGACCTTTTGAGCTCCAAGAGCACCTCTTGTTGGCTGGTTAAGCTTTGGTATGCCTTGTCACCTTTGGTCTTGAGTCTTTGAACTTAAAAATGGTACCTTGATGCATCTAAAGGCTAAAAGATGATTACTTGTTGTTGGGTAAAGTTGAACACACCTAGAAATGCATGTTTAGGTGCTTTAAATCGTTAAAAACCCAACCTTGGAAGGATATCTTCACGAAATGCATTTTCTGCATTCTGTCGTGAAATATCTGGATATGTGCCCGATGAATATCCGGATATGAGATATTCAGATATGGGATTCTGGATATACGGATATTGCATATCCGGATATGTCCAGTGAGATATCCGGATATTGCATATCCGGATATGGTCCTGAGGAATATCCGGATATTCTGGGATTTCGTAGAACAGTAGCTGTGCTGTGCGTACAGTAGGCTGTTGGGGGTTTGTGGACCCTAGATTGATGAAGTGAAACTTCTGGAATTAATGAACTAAGTCAGAATCAAGTGATTAAGGGCTTATGGCTTGGTGAGAAGCCTTAAGACATAAAGCGTAATGAAAAGGCGTTGTCTTTAATTTGTATGCATGTGGTACATGTTATTGATTTATATTTGGTCCATATCAGATTGTGATCTGCTGTGATTGGACTTTGAGCTTGTGGCATTGGATAGCTAGCTTACAGGTAAGCTTTCGTGTCCTCGGTTTAGCCATGTTGTGGTTCCACCATGTCCCATGGGGGTATGGTTTATGCATGCTGTGTACATGCTTTTGGATATTTGATATGTTGATTGAACTTTACATGTAATGGATTTTAATATGCATGTGTTGTTTCATCTTGACGGGAAGCCTGAGTATGCAGTGCCATACAAGACGGTGTACCGGGGTGAATGCAAGTGGTACTTGCACGGTGTGTAGGTGATAGACATATACCTGCACTTTCTTTGGCCAGTAGATTAGTATTGACACACATGACATGATTATCTGCTGCATTGCATTGTTTTAGAAATGATAAATGATAAATTGCTTTTGAACTTATATTGCACATGTAAGTGAGCTTGGGGTGGAAGATCCTTGAGGACTCACTGACTTACTGAGATTTCTAGATTAGAGATCTTACCCCACGTTTGGGGAATGCTTATTTCAGGATCAGGTAGTATGGGTACTGATGCCTCAGGCAGCAGGAGGCCGGAGCTTAGTTGATTATGTTTTACTGCTTTATGTTAGCATGACTGGATTTGGGATGCTGTTTATGTTTTCCGCTATTTATGATATGTTGTTGTTGAGACTGATGTTGGGCATGTTGCCTTATTTGAGTGAGCATGGAGATTGTCCATGACACTTTCTGTTAGTACTTTTAGATTGGAGTTGTATAAATTGTTAGATGGTCCGGTCTACATTGTTGTAGTTCCGTGACTAGAGCCACACTTATATTATCTATGTTATGAGGTATTTCAGTTAGCTGTTTTATTGCAATTACATACGGGCGATGTTTTATTAATTGATTATTAAGCAAGTTGGTAATGTTAATGGCATCATAATTGAAAAGAAAAAGTAATTCCGCATTTTTAATTAGGCACAGCTTAATACGATATTATGATAACATTACCGGATATATACGGGGTGTTACATGTTTGGATGATGATTTACTTCAACTTTGATGACAAACTTTGTTGATTTTGAGTGAGTTTGGAGGAGGAGAAGTTTTGGAGCAAAACTTGCTCACGAATTTGGGGGGGGGGGGGGGGGGGGGGGGGGGGTTTGAGTGGGGAGGGAGGAGAGAAGGAGAGAATGAATAGTGTTTGAGACATGTGACTTAAGTCACTTAAGTGGGATGGGTCCCACCGCCACCTCACGCAATTCAAATTAATTCAAATCTCTCGCTTAATCCACTAAACGTTCATAAATTCTTAAACTATTTAGAAACTCCAATTTTTAACATTAACTATTGTCCTTTAATTGCCTTGATAAGATGAATTCAGAGTTTTCCGGTCGTGGGCATGCTTCCCCAAACTAATTCAAATCTCCCGCTTAAGCTGTTATTCGCGCTTCCTCAAAAATTTTAATTTCATCAATTTTCACCATAAATCAAATTTCCTAGTCCTACGTACCATTTATAACTTATTTCCAAACCAAGAGCTCAAAATTCATTTAACATGCTTTACGGTGCAACTGTATCGCGGTATTTTTACCCGGTAAAAATACTATTCACCAAATATCCAGAAACTTGCCTAACCACTCAATTTTTCGTTCTGAATCCATTTCCATGGTTATTTTTTCCATTTGAGACCTTCTACTCAATTTTTCTTTCCTAGGGTTACATGTTTGGCAATTTACTATTTTACCCTTCTGATGTATTTTGACCCTAATTTCTCACTAATCCTACCCCTTAATCCATATTTTCATATATAATTATATGTTTAAGAAATACGAGGTGTTATATTCATCCTTCTCCAGAATGGTTCTCCTAATTTGACTGGGATCATTGCTTCACATCCATAAGTTAATCTGAACGGAGTTTCCCCCGTTGCTATGCGAATCATCATCCTATATCCCCAAAGGGCATAGTACAACTCTTCAACCCATTTTCCTTTGGCGGCATCCTCCAATCGTTTTCGCAGCCCATCCACAATTATTTTTTTTGCCGTTTTGGCTTGGCCATTGACTGAGGGTGCTCGACTGAAGCGAAGTGATGTTGGATGTGAAGGTCAGTCAACAATTATTGGAAATTTGTGTTGGCGAATTGAGTACCATTATCTGTTACAATCTCGGCTGGAATACCAAATCTGCAAATGAGATTCCTTTCAAAAAATCTCCGTACTCGAGCCAAGGTGATAGTGGCAACTGGCTCGGCCTTTACCTATTTAGTAAAGTAATAAACAGCTATGATTAACCATCGTAACTGCCCTTTAGATGCTGAGAATGGACCTAAGAGATCCATTCCCCATTTAAAGAATGGCCATGGAGCTGTGATAATATTCAATTCTTCCAGGGGAGCCAGGAGGTTTCTTCTATGTTTTTGACATGGGTCGCATTTTTTAACATGTTCCTTAACATCTCCCTCAATTGATGGCCAATAATACCCAGCTCGGAGGGTTTTTTGAGCTAAAGTTTTAGCTCCCATGTGTTGGCCATTAATTTCTTCATGTATCTCAGACAAAACATATTCAACTTCATCCGAGTTTAAACACTTAAATAAGGGTGAGTGTAACCCCTTTATGTATAGCTGATCTTCTATCATGGCATATAAAGTTGCATCTTTTATCAATTTCCTAGCTTCATTTTTTTCTTGAGGAAGTATGCCTCTTTCCAGGTATGCAATGATTGGCCCTCTCCAGTCTTCTATAGTCTTGATCATCATTATGCAAGTTGGTTCCGGCATGCTTTGCTCCACCACTGTTCTGTAGTTTCCAACACTTTTTGCACTTTCCAACTTGGATAGAATGTCAGCTCTGTCATTTTCACTCTTAGGAATGTGTCTGACCTCGACTTCTTCAAATCTGGCCATAAATTCTTTTACTGCATGTAAATATTTTGCCATCAATGGTCCCTTTGTCTGATAACTTCCTTCAATATGGGACGTGACTAGTTGGGAATAGTTGAAAGCTTTAACTTTTCTTGCTTCAAGCTCCTTTGCTTGTTGGAGCCTGTCTATCAAGGCCTCATATTCGGCTTGATTGTTTGAAATAGGGAAATTCAAGTGAAGAGATTGCTCCACTGAAATCCCTCCAGGAATTTAAATAATAATCTTAGCCCCGCTTCCTTTCATGTTGGATGAGCCATCAACATAAATCTTCCAAGTGTCTAGGAATGTCGGACTTGTCCTGAGGTGAGTTCCATAACACAATCAGCTAATTCTTGTGACTTGATGTCCTTCATTCCTTCGAAAATAATGTCAGACTCGGACAATTCAATTGCCCAATTCGTCATCCGTCCTACCAAGTTCGGCTTATAAAGCACCTGTCTAATGGGCATATTTGTGTTGTCAGATTTAGCAAGTGCACTAGTCAAACAAGTAATAAAATGATAAGTAAAGATCGTTCCCACGAGGATTTGTGTCAAGCATTGACTAACCAAATGTTACTAAGTTGAATCAACCGAAAAATTCTGAATTGCATTGATTTCTTGTCACCCGAAATTGAAATTGCATAAAATTAAAGAATTGATAAACAAATAAGATGTGAATATAACTTAACAAGTAGTCAGATGTCAATTTCCCTCAAGCATAAATTTATGGATGAACCAATTTCCGTTATGAATTATCTACTATGTGATGTTGATCAACCTTTTTCTTATCATCTCAAGATGTAATGTCTTACTACCCTAATAGATACATTAATCAGAAACCCCAATGTCTTGGTGATTCCTTTCTTAATACATGCATTAATCACTAAGGTCTTAAGACCACATCAGAATCCTAGCATCAATGTCTTGACTACTAGAACACTAATGATGAAGTTGTCAAAAATAGAGAAACAATGTAAACATGTATGTTCTACACTATTTATCAACATGAAGAATTAATCAAGACAACTTCTTACAATCACATAATAGATAAACAAAACATCTAATTAACCATTCATAAATTCAAACTTGAGTTCCATTGAATCAGACTACAAAGGACTCTACTCAGACATAATTGAAATACAAACAAAGGAAGAAGAAAGATCAAACTCCATTGTCATGATAGTAAGTCTTCAATCTTTAAGTGCAATTACATATGAAACACTAACTAATACAACACTACTCCTAAGAATTTTGAAAGTAAGAGAGAGAAGTCAGATCATAGGATCTGATATATGAGAGAGAGATGTGATGGATTTTTTTTAGAAATGTGAAGGCCCTTGCCTTTTTTAGTGTTACAAATTACAACTGAAAACTAACATGGGCGCTAAAATGTTCTATATGGGCATTTTAGCGTCCATGTTTGACGGATGTCTAACTGCTTTCAACTAACTTGGGCACTAAAACGTGAGTTGTTGTTGAGCGTTTTAGCGTCCATGTCTGGTGAATGCTCAACTGCTTCCAACCAACTCCAACGCTAAAACTCTTGGCTTGGACATTTTAGCGTTCGAGACTAGAGTCTTTTTGCAGTAGCAGGGCGCTAAAACGTTTGGTCACGGAGTTTTAGCGCCTAAGACCAACAACTTTCGTCCTTAGTTTGCAGCAGCGCGCTAAAACGTTCTGTGTTGGACGTTTTAGCGCTCGGAACCAGCAACTTTTGCCTTCAAATTGTAGCAGCGCGCTAAAACGGTCTGTGTGGACGTTTTAGCGCTCAACACTTAAGCATTTTCCCTTCTCCAGAATCTTCTTCTTCTCTCTGCTGCTCCTTGAGCTTCATTTCCCTACAAAAAAGTGTAGATTTTCAACAAAGCTTTCAGAACTTACACTTGAGGGATTTCTAGGACATTAACCTCTTTTTCATTCAATTAATCACACAAATTAATACAAATTCATGCTGGAAAACCTGATGAACTAGGGGTTTAGCACAATTCCCAGATTTAGACATTGTTGTCCTCAGTAATGAACTTGCAACAGAGAAAAATTCAGGATTCTTTACAGATGAAACTCATGAGGATGGACTTTAATTAACAAAAGATCACATTGATACAACTTACAACCATGCAATCTCTTATTCCTTATGACTTGCCCAACATCATATGTGGCTTTTCAACAGATCAGTAAAGATGATATACAGAGACTTTCCAAACAACAACACCCCCTCACTAGGATCTTCTCAAAAATTATGAGAATTTTAACACTCTTGCACACTAGTGTTTAAGGATGTACTTAACACTCATTCTTCATTACACTCAAACTGCCATAAGCTTGCCCATCTTCTCACTATTCATAGTAACAATGATCCATAAGGTAGATCAAAAAGGTTTTTGGTATGATTAGCAATGAGGCTTGGTGTGTGGCTTGACTAGAGGTAAGGATTTCTGTGAAAGGGGAAGTTCAGATCAAATAAATCAGATTCAGATAAGAGGGAATTCACTGTAATTGATCAATTTCTTCCTAATTCCTTAACTTTCTTCCTTTTCATTCCTTGTTCTTTTCTTTGAACTTTTCTTCCTGACACTTTGTGTCTTTAACAAATTTTTTTCTTTTTCTTTCTTTTTCTTTCAGACACTTTGTGTCTTTAATACTTCCCTCTGGCTCTTGCAAACACTTTGTGTTTCACAACCTTTTCTTTCACAACCTTTTCTTTCTTTTCCTTCTTTCTTATGTTTCCAACACCTTGCATTCACTTATTGCAAAAACACTTTCCTCCCCACAGAACACTCCATCCCTTATCACTTATCTGAAACTTTTAATCTGAAGGATTGGAATAAATGTGGTTCTTGGCTTGATAGACAACAGGCTAGACTCAAGTGTTTTATGCAATGGAAACTTAAAGGTTGGCCATTTGACTTTCTGGTTCAAGAAGGAAATGCCTCTACCCTACACATCATCAACCATTTCAAGCAAGAAACAAGGCAAGTTCTAGACTTACTCATGCAATGAAGTGCTCTCTGAACAAAATTTTTTTCTGTATAGGCTCAATTTCCTCACTGTTCAGAGTGCATGCTTGACTTTCTCTCTATGCATCAAAACTAATCTCTCTACTCTTACACATTGAATGAGTCATGCAATCAAATCATTTCTCAACATGCATAAGATTGTATCCTTAATTTGATCAATCATCTAAAATTCTGATCAGTCAAATCCTCATGGAATTTTATAAAAAATAAAATAAAATTAAAATCCAACTTCTGAACTAAACTAACATCTAAACTACACTAAAAATTTATTCACAAAGAAAAACTAAAGAAAAGAGATTGAGATGTTTCCCTGTTTTGGCTCATCCACTCGTGTGACATTTCTATGAAGTTCGCATGCCATTCAATCACACCCCAATTCCCAGATTTAAACGTTGTTGTCCCTAACAACTAATTTAAATATAAAGAGCAGTGGATCACTGAAACACATTCATATATCATTCAATAGCATCAGTACTATCGCAATGTGTATCAATCAAAACAGTGAATCTCAATGTTCTTAACCAATGTACAAAATAAAACCAATAACTAAATGTAGCTAAAGTAAAGCACAATAAAACCATATAACAAAAAATGTAAAAACATCAGGAGACTAGTCAGTCTCTGACTCCTCCTCATCAGTGAAGAAAAGATCTGATCCTGGATCAGTAGCAGGCAACATGTTGTACTCATTATCAGCGGCCTGGTCTTCATCCATAGTGGAAGCATCACAGCAATCAGATCATCAGTAGCAGTAGCATCAGTAGCAGTCTGGGCAGTAGGAGTCTATCCCTCAGTGGCCTGAGCAGCATAAGAAGAAGTAGCAGCATCAGCAGTCTCACTCATATCAGCATCATCTCCATAATGGGTGCGGACAGCTGCCTCAAATGCATCCTCCTCGTCGGAATGAGGGTAAACAGCAGGCTGGAATGCAGCTGTCTCTAAGCCCTGGGCCTCACAAATAGCGGTCAGCATCTTAATCATGTGAGTCTGAAATTATTGCTGACTCGTCTGCATAAACTTGAGACGACGGCGTAAATGCCCCATACGAATGTCAGTGTTGATCAACCACGGCTCCCCTGATCTTATCCTCTTTTCAAGCTCAGAATCTGCCTCAGCCATGGATTTCCTCCCAGGTGTCAGCCCTGTGGGTCCTTCTCCTCCAATCTTCAACTGTTGTTTGATCATCTTGGCATCAATTATGGGGTGCAATTTAGTTGGCACCCCATTATCAGTAACATCCACACCAGCTTTCTGACACAGAAGCTGGACCAGAGAACAATAACCCAAAGCAGCAGAACTGCTATCAGAGTGAGCCATATCATATATGCTATCCTGAAGAAGGATGGGAAGCTCCACTTTCCCTTTGGTCATGATGGTCTATATCAGGACAGCTCGCATCATAATTACCTCCGCTTGGTTGGAGGAAGGCATAACATTAGAGACCACGAAATGGAACCAAACTCGGACTTCTCCATTAAGGTGCCTTAACCACAGCAGCTTGGGATTCACCTTATCCTTTGTCATCTCCCAATTTGTACCGGGCTTGGCTATGGTGTGCAATATGGGCTCAGCTGCCCCCAACTTGGTCCAACTCGCAAACTCAGGATCCCGTCTCCTGGGTGGAATGTCAATTTGCTGCCAATTTCTCTTGAACTGGCAGCATTGGTTGTGAAAGTAATCACAATGCCGGATCTTTAAAAGCTTCTGAATAGTGTGGGCATCATATTTGACTATCTTGCCTCTCACCCAACTAACAAAAGTCCTCTTACCACCCTAATCACCATTGTAGGCATTGGCATAGAATTCCCGTGCTATGGCCGGGCTACTGTCCACCAGAATCTCACCAAAAGTTACCCAGTCCCTCTTTTCCAACTGGGACTGGAACTCAGGATACTCATCCTTTTGCAGGACAAACTTCCTTTCCCAGACAAATGGCCTGGAAGAGGTCTTGGCAGTGTAACGGGCCTCATGCTCCACACTCTTCCAGAAATGGACATCATATGTAGGTGGAGGTGGTGTAGGCTCAGATGCCTGAGACACCCTAGACCTCTTCTTTCTGGTCTTCTTAGGTGGAGGTGTAGACATGATCCTGAAAACCAGAAGAATTAAGTCAGTATAGCATTTTAGAACATGGGATCCAATTCCCAGATTTAGAATTGAAGTAATGATGGAATTGGATCCAAATCATGCAAGTAAACACCTCTACAATGCTAAACTCAGCAATCAAAAGCATGTATGCAGCAGGGCCTAGGCGCTAAAACGGTCACACTAAACGTTTTAGCGTCTTGTCCTTAAACATATATGAAACTGGCCGAGTGCTAAAACGTTGGGTTACCAGCGTTTTAGCGTCCTGGATTTTCTGGGTCAGACATTTCCTCGAACACCTTGTGTGTGTGTGCATATGATAGATTGTGTAAATCGATTGGGGAGCTCCCTCATCCCCAAAACAAATAAACCTTCAGCATCCCACCAATATCCACATACATTTAACAAAGAAAAAAAAACATATAATGCCAGATTATGTTCTTGAATCAATATACAGGGAAACCTAGATGATAAAAATAGAAGAGATGAAAAGAATTACAAAACGATGATAAGAGAAGAGATGAAATACATACCGTGATTGTAATGAGAAGAAAGGAATGTAAGATGCAAATCCAGAAAAATTCGCAAGTTTGAGGAGAGAAAGAAAAAAAAACAAAGAGAGTGAGGGAGAAGTGAGGGAAACCGTGTATATCTGCATAAGTGACGGGGCGCTAAAACGTTGAAACCAATCGTTTTAGCGCCCAGGACCAGAAAAATGTGCACACATTGTGTGCAGCACTGCGCTAAAACGGTCACCAAGGACGTTTTAGCGCTCTGGGCCAGAGTGCTTGCAACTGATGCATTGGGTGAACGCTAAAACGGTCAGTACGAATGTTTTAGCGCTCATGGCCAGAGAGTTTCATCGTGATGCAACTCTTAGAATGCTAAAACGTCCATAATGAAAGTTTTAGCGCCCAACATTTGTCAAAAAAAATTTCTTAAAAGTTTTCAAAATTCTTCCACCTTTTTTTTTTTTTTAATTGGTATTAACATAAATGTTACATACCTGATACAGTGGGTTGCCTCCCACTCAGCGCGTGTTTAACGTCGCTAGCCTGACAGGTATGATCTAGTTTACCTCTAACAGGGCAACTGAAATCAATTGCCTGTCCACAGCATATCCTATGTAAAGTTTCAATCTCTGACCATTTAGAGTAAAACTCTAGTCAGAATCCCAAGCACAAATCTCCAATGCTCCATAAGGCTTCATGCTCTTAACTACAAATGGTCCAGACCATCTGGGCTTCAGCTGTTAGTATATGGATGTCCTAGAGACAATCTTTTAATTAGATTAGGACATATGTGGACCTTTGTATTGTCGCAAATAAATAAAAGCACTATTTATCCTGTTTCATATTTTGTCTCAATATTATTGTTAATATTTTATATGAGTAACTGGATAAACCCCTTGGAATAAAATAGGTATCTCTTGAGTATCTGTGATGAGATCACGATCATGAGGATTCAAGGATACTGGATATTTATTCCTAATTTTATGTTCCTAGTCTAGAGACACTGAGAATGGGAATCAGTGATCTCGGGTAAGACTAACACAACTTATCTACTTGTATTTGTATGCAAGGTAAAGACCTCATGAGCTACAGATATGGAGATGTCTTAGCTAAAGTCGTGGGTGGATCTATAAGGGTATAGCTCGCACTGAACAGACCCACAAAAGAGACTCTCTGAGGAAATCTCACAGAGAGTATCATTAGAGTAGTCTCTTTATATTTGGGTATGTCTTTCCTTAGACCAGAAGTTATTACCTAGAATGTGTTCTAGAAGGCATGCTTTGACTGTATACCTCGTCTGCCTAAAACATGGAGACTTTTAGGTATACTGTTGGGCTTGTCCTGAAAGAGCACAGGGCTAGGGTGATAAGCTGAAGGAATTCGTCAAATCTCTGTGAGAGATTAGGTTATCTGTAAACCGAAGAAATCGGGATGACATTTACAGGGACTCGGTAATCTATGCATAGTAAAAGAGATCATGAGATGATCTGCCTTTAGAGTCAGTAAATTGAAGATTCTCTATTTCGAATAAAGCTTACCCTAAACCGCAAGGGTTGATACGCATCCTTACCCTAGGTTTTATGGGAAGGTAACCGAGACGAAAAGAAATACATACGACAACCAAATATGTGTAATAGGATGATCAAGTCATTAATCTAACTAGCTCTAGGGCAACAAAGCATTGCTAGTGCTCTGTGTTGTCATTAAATGGGTTGTGGGCTTGTTGGGCCCGAGCCCATTTATGTTAGTGGCTATGTTGAACCTAATGGGTCACATACTAACACCTTAATGTCATGATGATATAGCATTAAAGGTATTGGGCCTAATAATGGTTGTTAGCCCAAGATGAAGTTTGGAAGCCCACCTAAGAGGGAGAGGGCGCATGGTATTGTTAATGGGCTTGGATGGTCCAAGACATTACTAATTAATTTAATTAGTTAAATTAATTATCAAATATTTAAATTTTGAATTTTTAATTTGAAATTTGAATTTTGAAATTTGAATTTGGAATTTGAATTTTGAAATTCGAATTTTGAATTTGAAATTTGAAATTTGAATTTTGAATTTTGAATTTTCATGTTTGAATTTTGAATTTTGAATTTGAATATAGAATTTTGAATTTTGAATTTGAAATTGGAATTTGAATTTGAAATTTGAATTTGAATTTAGAATTGAAATGTTTGAACGTTTGAATTGAAATGTTTGAATTCGAATTAGAATTGGCTATGAAAAGTTGTTTCATAACAAAAGGATAAGATGAGATCTTGTTGGGACAAATTCCTTGTATCAAGAGAAGATCTATGGAGATCTCCAAGGGCTGATTTGGGGCGCCATTTTGGTGGGAGATGAAATTCATCTTGTCAAACCAACAAGCTCTAATAAGATTTGGTTGTTGAGAGAATCAGTGAGCTAGTTGGTTCAAACTTGAATGCAAAAGCTCAAATGTATCTGGACCCTTTTTGGGCTGAATAGGGGCGCATGAATTGGTGGTCATATGATGACCATTGGTTCAGAATTTTGACTAGATAAAGACCTAGTCTTATGAGGATTCAAAGGGGAGGTTGTTGGGATTTTTTGAATTGCAACAACTCCACCTTTGTCTCACTCACTTGTGCGCCACTTTCATTATAAGTAAAGTAAAAATTCTGATTTGATACACTAATTATCTCCCTCTCTTGTGCGCCTTGTTGGTGAGTTCCTCCATAAGGTTTTTCAAAAGAACCTAGCCAATTCTTCTATATTCCTTTCCCACTCTTGTGAAGTTTTCATGCTGGAGACTTCACTCTTCTAAACACATATACCTAGCCTCCTTCTTCACCTATTGAGCGCATAGCAAGCCTCTCTGTGGTGGTCAATTGGTGGCTTTCAAGAAAGCGTTCTTGCATCTTGATGTGGGTGGTGTGGATCAACGTTAGAGGGCACTGATCGTCTTAGAGTTTTGAACTCACAAACAAAGGTAACATCACATGCCATAAAGCATGATTCTTGATTGCATGTGTAATTCTGCATATGAAATTTTTTTTTCCCTCTCACATGCTACGGCCTTAAAGGCCATTTTACTTTCAAGTGGTATCAGAGCCCGGTCGCTTTACCATCGGCGGGTGATGGTACTTTGTTTGTGAGATTAATTTTCTCACGGTCAAAAGGTTTTTTTGTTGAAGATTAATTCTTTGCATGTGGATTTTTTTTATGAACATGTTTAATATGATTATGGTGTTCATATATCTACATGACCTCATGGTTTTGTTTGTTTTGATTCTTTGTGAAAGTTTTCAAAAGAAACATTTTTTTTTGGAAAAGGGAATATGATTCTACCCCGATGTGAATATTCAAATGCATTATTTTCTTCATGATTTTATTTAATAAAATTTTTGTATATGATGATGTATGGTTCGGCCATATGAGTTATGGTTGAATAAATGGTTTAATTTTTGTGATCTTTGAGAAAGATTTGACAAAGATTTGAATTATGCATAAAGATGCAAAATTTGACCTTTGGGAGAAAATTGGAAAATTTTTGAATTTTGATTCTTGTTTTGATATTTTAATTGTTAGATTCTCAAAATATATGTGAGGAAATATTTATATAATATTTGATATTATGTGCTTGCAAGCTGTTTAAATTTTCAGGTGCAATTTGGAAGGGGATGGTCATAGTGCCCGAAATTCGAATTTCAAATTTTAAATTAATGTGTAATTTTGCTCTATTTTAATTAGAGTTGTAATTTGAATTTTGTATTTTCATTATTTGTCCCTCCAAAGATGTTTTGGAGTTTCTTTAATTATATGTAATTAGAGAATTAGGCTAGTGGCGTATAGACGACGAGGAGCCGTTACTTGAGAAGCAAGATGGACAAATGCACGAGCACCATGACCATCTCAAATAAAACTGTTTTATATGCATGTATGCTTTTTGTTTTGAACGACTAGTATGCATGAATTGGACAAATCGCGTTTGTATGTCTGAGCCATGAGTTTCAGGATTATCTGAGAGAAAACGGAATTCTCTCGCAGTTTACTGCACCTTACACACCCCCACCAAAATGGTGTCTCCAAAAGGAGAAACAGGACCTTGTTAGACATGGTCAGGTCTATGATGAGTGAGACTCAACTTCCAAAATCGTTTTGGGGATATGCCTTAGACACAACGGCATACCTTCTAAATAGGGTTACGTCTATATCTGTTCAGACCACACCACATGAGATATGGAATGGTAAGAGACCCAACCTAAGTTACCTCAGGGTATGCGGATCGCCAGCTTATGTCAAAGCGTTGGCATCAGACAAGCTTAGTGCTAAGAGTATTAAATGTCTATTTATGGGGTATCCTAAAGGTACTCAGGGATACTTTTTTTACTCCATGGATGAACACAAGGTGTTTGTGTCAAAGAATATTGAGTTCCTTGAGAAGGATTTGATCTCTCAAGGAGCCAGTGGGAGTAAGATTGATCTTGAAGAAGTTCAAGAACCACATGAACAGATTGAGGAACCCGAGTCTGCTCCGCAGGCGACGTTCTCCAATGGAGAAGTAAACACACAACTCCGTAGGTCAACGAGGGTCATCCATCCACCTGAGAGGTATGGGTTTGTGATTGAGAATCAGCAAACCGTCGAGGATGATGAACCAAGTAACTACGAAGAGGCAGTCAAGGATGTTGACTCTTCTAGATGGCTTGAAGCCATGGAATCTGAAATGGATTCGATGTATCAAAACAAGGTATGGACCTTGGTTCCTAAACCGCAAGGAATAGTTCCTATCAGTAACAAATGGGTCTTTAAAAGAAAGATTGATGCAGATGGCAACGTTCAGACCTACAAAGCTAGGTTGGTTGCGAAAGGGTATCGTCAAAGACAATGAGTTGACTATGATGAGACTTTCTCGCCTGTTGCCATGATCAAATCTATTAGGATCATGCTTGCAATAGCGGCATATCACGACTATGAAATTTGGCAAGTGTACATGACACAACCTGAGGGCTTTCAAATCAAAGATCAAGAGCATATGGTATGCAAACTTCAAAGGTCGATATATGGGCTAAAGCAAGCATCAAGGAGTTGGAATATTCGTTTTGATGAAGTTGTTAAGAGTAACGGTTTGATCAAGAACGAGGATGAACCTTGTGTTTACAAGAAGGTTAGTGGGAGTAATGTCGTCTTCCTGGTACTTTATGTAGATGACATATTGTTAATAGGAAATGACATCCCCACATTACAAATAACGAAAGAGTGGCTTTCAAAAAGCTTCACCATGAAGGATTTGGGAGAAGCGGCCTTTATACTTGGTATAAAGATCTATAGAGATAGATCCAAGAGGATGCTGGGTTTATCTCAATCCACGTATGTTGACAAGATGCTAAAGAGGCTTAGCATGGAAGGTTCGAAAAGGGGTTTTCTTCCCGTCAGTCATGGGGTACATCTTTCAAAGGCTATGTGTCCTAAGTCATAGCCTGAGAAGGATCGCATGAGTGGAATTCCATACGCTTCGGCTATTGGATCCATCATGTATGTCATGATATGTACGAGACCAGATGTCTCATATGCTTTGAGCATTATGAGCAGATACCAGTCGGACCCTGGAGAGGGTCACTGGACAGCAGTCAAGACCATCCTTAAATACTTAAGAAGAACTAAGGATGTGTTTCTGGTCTATGGTGGGGTTGATGAGCTAACAGTGAAAGGGTTCATTGATGCCAGCTTTCAGAGTGACAAAGATGACTGCAAGTCACAGTCAGGGTTCGTATTCACCTTAAATGGTGGGGCAGTATCTTGGAAGAGTTCCAAGCAGGAGACAACAGCAGATTCAACGACAGAAGCTGAATATATAGCTGCTTCAGAAGCAGCTAAGGAGGCCGTGTGGATCAAGAAGTTCATATATGAACTTAGGGTGGTTCCAAGCGTGGATGAGCCCATACAGTTGCTTTGCGACAAGACTGGAGCCATTGCGCAGTCAAAGGAACCTAGGTCTCATCAAAGATCTAAGCACGTGCTCCGCAGATATCACCTGATTAGAGAAATCATTGATAGGATCGATGTAAAGATGGATTATATTCCCATAGATGATAACCTAGCCAATTCTCTGACAAAGGCTGTTTCTCAGAGAAAACATGATAGTCATTATGTGGCTTTGGGTATACGACTTAGGTCTGATTGGCTCTAGGCCAAGTGGGAGCTTGTTAGTATATGGATGTCCTAGAGACAATCTTTTAATTAGATTAGGACATATGTGGACCTTTGTATTTTCGCAAATAAATAAAAGCACTATTTATCCTATTTCATATTTTGTCTCAATATTACTGTTAATATTTTATATGAGCAACTCGATAAAACCATTGGAATAAAATAGGTATCTCTTGAGTATCTGTGATGAGATCACGATCATGAGGATTCAAGGATACTGGATATTTATTCCTAATTTTATGTTCCTAGTCTAGAGACACTGAGAATGGGGATCAGTGATCTCGGGTAAGACTAGCACGACTTATCTACCTGTATTCGGATGCAAGGTAAAGACCTCATGAGCTACAGATATGGAGATGTCTTAGCTAAAGTCGTGGGTGAATCTATAAGGGTATAGCTCGAACTGAACAGACCCACAAAAGAGACTCTATGAGGAAATCTCACAGAGAGTATCATTAGTGTAGTCTCTTTATATTTGGGTATGTCTTTCCTAAGACCAGAAGTTATTACCTAGACTGTGTTCTAGAAGGCATGCTTTGTCTGTATACCTCGTCTGCCTGAAACATGGAGACTCATAGGTATACTGTTGGGCTTGTCCTGAAAGAGCACAAGGCTAGGGTGATAAGCTGAAGGAATTCGTCAAATCTCTGTGAGAGATTAGGTTATCTGTAAACCGGAGAAATCGGGATGACATTTACAGGGACGCGGGAATCTATGCATAGTAAAAGAGATCATGAGATGATCTGCCTTTAGATTCAGTAAATTGAAGATTCCCGATTTCGAATAAAGCTTACCCTAAACCGCAAGGGTTGATACGCTTCCTTACCCTAGGTTTTATGAGAAGGTAACCGAGACGAAAAGAAATACATATGGCAACCAAATATGTGTAATAGGATGATCAAGTCATTAATCTAACTAGCTCTGGGGCAACAAAGCATTGCTAGTGCTCTATGTTGTCATTAAATGGGTTGTGGGCTTGTTGGGCCCGAACCCATTTATGTCAGTGGCTATGTTGGACCTAATGGATCACACACTAACACCTTAATGTCATGATGATATAGCATTAAAAGTATTGGGCTTAATAATGGTTGTTAGCGCAAGATGAAGTTTGGAAGCCCACCTAAGAGGGAGAAGGCGCATGGTATTGTTAATGGGCTTGGATGGTCCAAGACATTACTAATTAATTTTATTAGTTAAATTAATTATCAAATATTTAAATTTAAAATTTTGAATTTGAAATTGGAATTTTGAAATTGGAATTTTGAATTGGAATTTTGAAATTCGAATTTTGAATTTGAAATTTGAAATTTGAAATTTGAATTTTGAATTTTGAATTTGAATTTTGAAATTTGAATTTTGAATTTGAATTTGAAATTTGAATTTAGAATTTAAATGTTTGAACGTTTGAATTTAAATGTTTGAATTCGAATTTGAATTGGCTATGAAAAGTTGTTTCATAACAAAAGGATAAGATGAGATCTTGTTAGAACACATCCCTTGTATCAAGAGAAGATCTATGGAGATCTCCAACGGCTGATTTGGGGTGCCATTTTGGTGGGAGATGATTGTCATCTTGTCAAACCAACAAGCTCCAATCAGATTTGGTTGTTGAGAGAATCAGTGAGCTAGTTGGTTCAAACTTGAATGCAACAGCTCAAATGTATCTGGATCCTTTTTTGGGCTGAATAGGGGCGCATGAATTGGTGGTCATATGATGACCATTGGTTCAGAATTTTGACTAGATAAAGACCTAGTCTAATGAGGATTCAAAGGGGAGGTTGTTGGGATTTTTGAATGGCAACAACTCCACCTTTGTCTCACTCACTTGTAAGACACTTTTATTATAAGTAAGATAAAAATTCTGATTTGATACACTAATTCTCTCCCTCTCTTGTGCGCCTAGTTGGTGAGTTCCTCCTTAAGGTTTTTCAAAAGAACCTAGCCAGTTCTTCTATATACCATTCCCACTCTTGTGAAGTTTTCATGCTGGAGACTTCACTCTTCTAAACACATATACCCAGCCTCTTTCTTCACCTATTGCGCGCATAGCAAGCCTCTCTGTGGTGGTCAATTGGTGGCTTTCAAGAAAGCGTTCTTGCATCTTGACGTGGGTGGTGTGGATCAACGTTAGAGGGTTTGAACCCTTCAAACCTAACAGGAGTGAGGCACAAAATAAGTACTCCGTACCACCTCAGACTTGTGGTCAGGTTGAGATTTCCAACAGGGAACTTAAAAGAATATTGGAGAAAACTGTTGGGAATGCTAGGACTCAATAGTCCAAGAAACTTGATGACACCTTGTGGGCATAGAGGACGGCATTCAAGACTCCTATTGGAATGTCTCCATTTCAGTTGTTGTTTGGGAAAGCATGTCATTTTCCTGTTGGATTGGACCATAGAGCATTATGGGCTGTCAAGTTCTTAAACTTTGACTCCAAGGCAGCAGGTGAGAAAAGACTACTGCAATTAGATGAACCAGATGAATTTCGTCTGTCTGCTTATGAGAGTGCCAGCTTATACAAGGAGAAGACCAAGCAATGGCATTACAGGAAGATCACACCCAGGGATTTCAAGGTGGGAGATCAAGTGTTGTTATTCAACTCCAGGTTGAAATTGTTTCCAGGGAAGCTGATGAAAGTAAAAGGACCTTGAAGGTCGTAGCATGTGAGAGGGAAAAACAAAATTTTTCATATGCGGAATTACACATGCAATCAAGAATCATACTTTATGGCATGTGATGTTACCTTTGTTTGTGAGTTCAAAACTCCAAGACGATCAGTGTTAGGTTTGAAGGGTTCAAACCCTCTAACGTTAATCCACACCACCCACGTCAGTCAAGATGCAAGAACGCTGTCTTGAAAGCCACCAATTGACCACCACAGAGAGGCTTGCTATGCGCTCAACAGGTGAAGAAGGAGGCTAGGTATATGTGTTCAGAAGAGTGAAGTCTCCAGCATGAAAACTTCACAAGAGTGGGAATGGTATATAGAAGAATTGGATAGGTTCTTTTGAAAAACCTTAAGGAGGAACTCACCAACTAGGCGCACAAGAAAGGGAGAGAATTAGTGTATCAAATCAGAATTTTTACTTTACTTATAATGAAAGTGGCGCACAAGTAAGTGAGACAAAGGTGGAGTTGTTGCTATTCAAAAATCCCAACAACCTCCCCTTTGAATCCTCATAAGACTAGGTCTTTATCTAGTCAAAATTCTGAACCAATGGTCATCATATGTCCACCAATTCATGCGCCCCTATTCAGTCCAAAAAGGATCCAGATACATTCGAGTTGTTGCATTCAAGTTTGAACCAACTAGCTCACTGATTCTCTCAACAACCAAATCTGATTGGAGCTTGTTGGTTTGACAAGATGACAATCATCTCCCACCAAAATTGCGCCCCAAATCAGCCCTTGGAGATCTGCATAGATCTTCTCTTGATACAAGGGATTTGTTCCAACAAGATCTCATCTTATCCTTTTGTTATGAAATAAATTTTCATAGCCAATTCAAATTCGAATTCAAACATTTAAATTCAAACGTTCAAACATTTAAATTCTAAATTCAAAATCAAATTTCAAATTCAAATTCAAATTTCAAATTCAAAATTCAAAATTCAAAATTCAAAATTCAATTTCAAATTTCAAATTTCAAATTTCAAATTCAAAATTCGAATTTCAAAATTCAAATTCCAAATTCAAATTTCAAAATAAAAAATTTCAAATTAAAAATTCAAAATTTAATATTTGATAATTAATTTAACTAATTAAATTAAATAGTAATGTCTTGGACCATCCAAGCCCATTAACAATACCATGCGCCCTCTCCCTTTTAGGTGGGCTTCCAAACTTCATCTTGGGCTAACAACCATTATTAGGCCCAATACCTTTAATGTTATATCATCATGACATTAAGGTGTTAGTGTGTGACCCATTAGGTTCAACATAGCCACTGACATAAATGGGCTCGGGCCCAACAAGCCCACAACCTATTTAATGACAACACAGAGCACTAGTAATGCTTTGTT
>NW_026898982.1:0-66504 GCF_033153095.1 Gastrolobium bilobum
TATTGTGATTTTATTGTGATTTTAAATAATTTATTGTGATTTTAAATAAAAATAGAAAAAAAATTATTGTGATTTTCTGATTTATTATTTGATTTACTTTATTTTTAAACTTGTTATTTAAATTTATTATGATTAAATAATTTATCATTTAATACTTATATGTTTTAAATTTTCACTTACACTTATTATGGTTATAAAAATATATCACTTAGATCTCTTGTGATTTTATATATACATTTTTTTTTATTTTTCTTAACTTTTATCTTATATTATTATCATATTATAAATTAAAATTATTATGTACCGAAATATATAAATTACTCATTTAAATTTAAATTAATTTTAATTAATAATAATATCAATTATATCCTTATAATTTTATAAATATAAAAAATCTTATTTTCCCTCTTCTTTATTTTATATCCCCATCTAATGCATTTAAAGCAAATAAATAAAAATAAATTTTCAAAAAATTGACTTATTTTTATCATGAAAATCAATTCAATTCAAATATGATTCTATTTTATCTATTTTTTACCCCATATCATTATAAAATTATCTAAAGAAAGTGAATATCTTATTTTGATAATACATATGTAATTTATCTTAAATTATAATTTTTAATTTTTTTAATATATTTTTTAGATAAAAAAGGTAAGATAATTTATAAATTAATTTCAAAATATATTTTCAACTATTTTTTAATTTAATATTTATTATTAATTTAATTATAAGCCCAAAGAATAAAGATGCCAAAGCTCTCAAGCAGAATAAGGAAATAAATTTCGGGAAGAGGGGGGATCAATATAAGGGATTTTGTGATTGCATTTAAAACAAAATTTGTATTCAAGACCAAAACAAAATCGGAGGATTAAGAATACAAATAGTTGAATGTGGAGGGGGAAAAAAGTTGATATCCTTCACATAAATGTGAAATCAATCACTTTAAAGAATACACCACAAAAATTGCCATAATATTAAAAAAAGAAAAAAAACTGCATGACCCGGGAAAAAGAGTAGAAAGGACACAAACAGAAAAAAAGAAGCCCATATCAAAATCATCAAGCGTAGTCTAATTTGCATCCCGAATTTTCAAGCGGCGCGTGAACCACCGACCGAGTTTCTAAGGCCGAGTTTTTAAACTTGTTATTTAAATTTATTATGATTAAATAATTTAACATTTAATACTTATATGGTTTTAAATTTTCACTTACACTTTATAACTAATACTCCTATTTCGCGGAAGCCGAAAACCTTGTGCATCAGTACTACATACACATACACATACACATACACATACACATACACCACCACCGTTGTCTTCTTTTTTCCCACTTTCGCCGCGTTTCCACTTTGCAATCAGAAATCGAAGCTTTTGTTTCTCAATATTCAAGAATGACGGAGAGTTTCTTGATCAAAACGGAAACTCTGAATCCACCAGGTTCCGCTCCCGGTGCCTCGACTGCGGCTTCCAAGAAGCACGACGGTTCCGAATTATCCGACTATGGCTTGGATCCGGAGCTCAGCTTCGGGATTACCTTTCGAAGAATAGTGAGTTTCTTCGTCACTCAAATATTTTTTTTTGCTTTCGTACGGCCTTAGAAACTCGGTCGGTGGTTCACCCGCCGCTTGAAAATTCGGGATGCAAATTAGATTACGCTTGATGATTTTGATATGAGCTTCTTTTTTCTGTTTGTGTCTTTTCTACTCTTTTTCCCGGGTCATGCAGTTTTTTTTTTTTTTTTTTTATTATGGCAATTTTTGTGGTCTATTCTTTAAAGTGATTGATTTCACTTTTATGTGAAGGATATCAACTTTTTTCCCCTCCACATTCAACTATTTGTATTCTTAATCCTTCATTTTTGTTTTGGTCTTGAATACAAATTTTGTTTTAAATGCAATCACAAAATCCCTTATATTGATCCCCCCTCTTCTCGAAATTTATTTCCTTATTCTGCTTGAGAGCTTTGGCATTTTTATTCTCTGGGCTTATAATTAAATTAATAATAAATATTAAATTAAAATATATTTTTTTAAAAATATTTGAAAATATATTTTGAAATTAATTTATAAATTATCTTACCTTTTTTATCTAAAAAATATATTAAAAATAATTAAAAATTATAATTTAAGATAAATTACATATGTATTATCAAAATAAGATATTCACTTTCTTTAGATAATTTTATAATGATATGGGGTAAAAAATAGATAAAATAGAATCATATTTGATTTGAATAGATTTTCATGATAAAAATAAGTCAATTTTTTGAAAATTTATTTTTATTTATTTGCTTTAAATGCATTAGATGGGGATATAAAATAAAGAAGAGGGAAAATAAGATTTTTTATATTTATAAAATTATAAGGATATAATTGATATTATTATTAATTAAAATTAATTTAAATTTAAATGAGTAATTTATTTATTTCGGTACATAATAATTTTAATTTATAATATGATAATAATATAAGATACAAGTTAAGAAAAAAAAAAGGTATATATAAAATCACAAGAGATCTAAGAGATATATTTTTATAACTGTAACATCCGCAAATTTAGAGAATTATATAAATGTTATTTAGGGACATAGAAGTTTGTCCTGAATTGGAAATATATTAATTTATATATATATATATATATATATATATATATATATATATATATATATATATATATATATATTGTGTGGACTAAACTTAATTAATGAAAAGTAGGTTAATTGTTATAAAAAAAAAAGTAGGTTAATTATATTTTAGAGGAATAAAGGTTGGGAAATTAAAATATTGATTAGGATGGAATTTAGTTAATTTAGGGAAAATTATTTATTTGCTACAATCATGGTCAATTTATATATATTTAGGAATTCAATGTCCTAGTTAAAGAGTAGAGGTTTAATTTTAAGATATATCCCTTAATAAAATCCTAGATAATTCTTAGAAGGTATGTGAAATTGTGACCCATTAGAGGACAAAACTTTCCCCAGGCCTTTTAAGGGTCACGGCCCAAGACCTTGGTATGGGACATACTTCACCCCAAAGTTTCTCTTAAGTTCATCTCTTAGGTTATCCTAAGCATCTGAATGCTAAATGCTCATTGGCCTAAAATCCACATGCATGTATTCTCATTGGATAGCAAGTCCTCACACACACTCTTCATTATTCAATCACGGCTTGTGTACATTTTAGGAGTAAACAAATCTGAACTCTTGAGTTAATGTATTCAGACTTCAATCACCTTAATTAGGATCAGACATCCTTCTCATTATACCTTTTTCTCTATGCGTCTAAGGTGGAACTCCACGGCTGAACACTTGTCTTTCATTCTGAATCGAAACTCAGTCCAACCATTCCCTCTAAAATAGAAAACGCACACAGAAGAACTTCAAGGAGAATTAGGTTCTCATCTCTCCCCTCTCACCTACACCACAAAGACCGTGAATTTATGGTAAGGAGAGTTACCATCTAAGTCCCCTTTTCCCTTGCTCTCCTTGGTTCGGCTGAGCTACAACAGCCATGGAAAGTGTGCCATGAGCTGCTTCTTCACCATTTCTTGCTCATTTTTCTCCCTTTGGCTGGACGAGGATTTTTGTTTTGCATGCAAGATGAAACGGAGTTCAACACTCCTTCTGTCCTTGTGCTCACCGTCCATTTCGCATAAGGAAGGCGAGGTAATTTTCGTTGCCTCCTTATTCTCTCCTACATAGACCGACTTCTGACCATGCTTTTCTTTTTGTCTGGAACATGACTCTGCCTCTATGGAGTCGCACCTCCTCTGCATGCAGCAGCAAAACCTGAAGTCTATCTAGGAAAGAACCATCATCTTTAGAATTCGGACCTACTTTCCACTGCACGCAAGAACAAGTGAGTGATTCACACCTTACTGTTTTCTAATTTCAGCGTGTGAGAGTGTGTGGGCTGTTCCGTATTTTATTTTTCTGTTTTGTTGATTGAAGTGAAGATACTAATTAGAAGACAAAAGGAAAACTCCTAGGGAAACCTTTTTATTTCCCCTTTGTTCTTTCTCGGTTTTCATGCTCATGAACTAGAGTTTTTAAATTGGTGAGAGTTAATTATTCGATACGGTAAATGGGTACCTTGCATTGATGTAAATACGTTTTTTTTATGAGCTATAAGTTGATTTGAATATGAGATTATTAGAAAATGAATGAAAAATCCATAATAATGATGAGTATTACCCACGACCATATAGGAAGGTAGGCCATGAGTTGTTGTCAACTGAATGTCTATGTTAAATGTTGGATCATTATCCTATAAGTGATACGATTGATTGAGGAACATAATGATTAATGATGAGAATGATGTACTCTAATGAGATATGTTTAAATTGGAATTTCATGTGGTTTAAAGTGGCTGTTTACTATGTTAAAGTTGTGTAATTAGATGGAAAAAAAAAATTAATTAAAAGATAACAAGTACTGTTTTGGTTCTACTAAATTCTGATAATGAATGTCTAGTTAAGGTAACATAACATAAACCAAGTCCCTATATTCCTCATTGTCTCGGCCTCACATGCATCAAAGGAGGACTTTTTATTGTTGTCGTTCCCTTTTGATTTCTGCTTAGTTGTGTGAAACACAACCTTAGTGTATGCATATATAAAGACTTTATTTTGGGGCTTGGAAGACGGCCTTGTTATTTGTGGTACTGTTTTATTGGAATTGAAGGATGTTCATGGTTTGGGAATACATTAAACTAAGGAGGACGAAATACTGAATGTTTAATTATCCATGATTAAGTTATTGGAAGAATTATTGAGAGAAAGTTATAAGCCCTAACCGCTGAACTAAGCTTAGAATGTATCAAGAACTAATTTGGGACAATATGATTAAATCTCATAGTCACCCCGAGGCACATAGAACCTGTGATATAAATGAAAAGTTTGAGCTCCTAGGTTCTGCATGTGCAAACCGAACCTGTATAGACTTTGGGAAGTTGTTAGTTGATATAATTGGTAAGATAAAATCAAAGGCAGAAATTATAATCCAAATAGAAAGCACGAAACTCGAGTTAATCCAAGGGTTAAAGAGTATGGTGATTAATTTGAAATCATGGGAAGTGTTATGTTGTTATATTTTTATTATTATTCTATTCAGCTGTTAAGCTTTGGCCTTAGGGATATATAAATCCATAAAAAGTTAATTTTTAATAGCATGGAAACCGATTGGGAACCAAGGACTTAGAAGAATGGGAACTCTATGTAACATATAGGAATAATGTCAAATAAAATTCTGATTTTGTTATATATTGGTTTAGGTCTGCGAACTCCTAAGATTTGTATTGAGGACATGTGACTGAGCATGCATCATATAGGCATGCCTGGTACCAGGAGAGGGGACACTTGGCTTCAGTCCGCATAGGTTCCACAGTGGGATTCACCTTCATGGGAGCCATTAGGAATACCCACTGTGATGCTACGCGCACGACGGTGCTATGAGCGTAAAGGAAAAAGGGCGTTATATACGCGTTATGATATATGATGAAAAGGATTAAATGTTTGAAGTGACTATTTATGATTTTGTGCCTAGTTAATATTGTTGCATTATGGTTTTGTTGCCACACTACTGGGATTTTCTCTCACCCCTTTGGGGCTGCTATTTTTACAAAATGGCAGGAGGACGTAAAAGCTTTTGAGGACTTGGATATTTGCTGTTGGTTTCTACTGTTTGGGCATGCTGCTATTGATGTGATATTTTATGGATGACTGTATGAAATTGAGAAGCTTTTATTATTGTGAACTATGATTTTATTATTGCATTACGATTTTATGACCAGCAAGTATTTTGGAAACAGATGTTGAAACGTTTGCGAAAAGGATTTTGACATGTTATCTAAATGCTGAGTTTTGAAAAGTCCTTGCGAGCACTTTGTAAGTTGTCGTACTGGGGCTACGGACCTCCGATTTTCTTATAATTTATATGCACGGGTAGCCCCAGGTGTCTAGTTTCATTATATATAAACCTTGCAAAGAAATTCTGAAAGATCGATTTATTATGAATTTTACCAGCCAGGACATTTGTGATATTTCCACTATTTTCTCTCTTATTTTGCGAGTTATGTTTCGAGGGGCAAACGAACTCCAAATCACTATTATTTTATATTAACGTGAAGCCCCAGATGTCTAGTTTCCAGATTACAAAGAATATATTTTTGAATCGCTGAACTGGATTTTATACGAATTTTTAAAGACAGCAAGGTCATTCAGGAAATTTATATTTTTAATAAGTTTAAGAAATTTTGTGTACTCTGATTTTTGTAATTAACCAGATCCCCTCTTTAGTTTTAATTGGCAAGGTAAAAGCGAAATTTTTCAGTCTCTAAAATACTATTAAAGAACTCTAATTCCGCTTAGCAAACAACTCTCTTGGAGGCCTACAAGAGAGGGTGTTACACTAATTGGTATCAGAGCAGTTTTGATTCAAGGTGTCTGTATTTGATGAAATGTTTGCTGTTTGTACTTGGTGATTGCATTGTTATTGTTTGAAATTCTTGATTAATTGTATATGTTCGTTGCATTGTTTGGACTTAGCTGTGAATGAGTTACTGGTTAAAATTGTCTTATGTTTGGAGGTGTGAAGCTACTCGTAGTACCCGGTACTAAGCATGGCTGTGCCCATTCACTTGCTAGGTGGTGAGCCTGATCAACTCACTATTGCGCAAGTTGTGTGTGCACAATCATGGTTATCACGGGGTACACTTGTGCCTGAGCACTATGTTTGAAATAGTGAAGTGCTAATTGAATTAATGATTCTGTTTTCTATGAATTATAAGCAAGGTTTCATATATATAGATATGCTAGATGTGAATATTTTTGTGATATTCCATGCTGTGGATGATAATAAATTATTTTTAAATCAGGATTGCTGTTACATAATTATTTTTCTGATTTATGACTTTTCTTGGATGTTGTGATTGGAGCGTATAGCTGGGTAATAGAAACTGTTAGTCTTTTCGCTAATCCTGTTGGGTTTTAAAACTGAGTAAGGGTAACAGTGGTGTAATCATGACGATAATGTAGTTAATTAGCTTTACGAAGGACTTGTTATTAGTTCTGAAAACTGTACGAAGACAAACTTATGTAGGAATAGGACACTTATTTAAGTAGATCCAGTTAAAGCCCTTAGAAAGTAGAAGTTGGAACTAATCAAGACTTAGACATGTGGGTCTGTTGTCGTTACAAATCTTCGAATGGTGAATTTGCACTAGACATTATTCTTGAGAAAGAAGCTGTTAAACAAAGTGGTGATGTGTAGAGTAGGATATTTTATCCCTGTCCCTGTGTTCTTCTTGTGAGTGATGCTTGTCATTTTACTTCGTACATATTGGATTGCTTGGTGTGATTTTGACCACTTTTTGACTTGCACGTAGATTTATTGTCTCTGATCATAACAATAGATTTGAGGTGTTGATGATTGAAATTTACCAGTTTAGATTTTTTTTAACATTTCATTGGAACTGAATGCATAATTAAAGAAAGGTTATCTGAACTGAAATTAAAATATAGTGGACTGAATAGGTAAATTGTAATTACATGGAACTACACTTTATTTGGCTTGTTTTATTATGTTGATTGAATGACACTTTGCTAAAGCTAATATTCGAGTAAACAACAGAAGGTTCAAACTGGCTACTAAGATTTTGTTAAACCGTGCATGGGCATGGATCATCTACATTAATGACACTATTGGATTGAACAAAGATAATGGGATTCGACTGCTTATAAGTTTTGACTGTTATGCTTTCGTACATGTCAGTTTTATTAAATGGTGGGTTCGGAAATTTGATGTCTGCTGGTACATAGGATTTTAAGTTGGCTTATTTTTATGAACACTATAATATTAACCTGGTCAAATCAGTTCGCTGCATCTAAGGAATACCTACATTTAAATTATTTAACACTAGTCACATGTAAACTTTTAGTTGCATGATTCGGTTTTCCTGCCGGATGAATTACAATTGAACTTGTGGAACATTGCATCATGCTTGGTCCTTGATTTAATTTGTCATATGTATGTGCTGTTGAATTAGCGCTTGAATCACATTGGGTTTTCCTTGAATAGCTAAAATGGATTAAAAGAAAACTTAGTTTAATTAAGTACTTTGCACTTGATGTATGAGTTGTTCGACTTTCTTGATTAATACCCTTTTATTCATGCCATGACCAGAATTGATGTAGCGTTACTTATTATGTTCTCACTATGTTGCATCATCTTAGATTCTCAAAAGAGTATTATGTTTCGCCATGAATGTCAACCCTTAAATTGCATTGATTCACTACATAATTTGATTGAACTATAAACTAAAGAAACAGTGGGGTTATAATTTTATTGTTCGAGGTCAAAGTTTTGGCTGAAGTATTATTTTTGATATAAATTCATGTGTGTTCAAATTGTAGATATAAATTGATAGGAACCTTCATTCTTTTCTGCATATGCTTGTTAAGAACTGTCAATCTTTTGCATAAGCTATTCGAGTTAGTATCACTTAGAAATTTTGTTATACCTGCATTGTTCCTTGAACGCCTCATATATAAAAACTGAGTTCATCATCTAAAGGTTGTAATTACTTGGAACACTCTGATTCTTGTTTAAGTGATGTTTAATCGAAACAAAAATCCAACCTGTGACTTAAATACGCTGCTGTAAATCTCATTTTAAAAGTTTGATATTTATTCTGAAATTGTTTAAATACATCCTGAATTATTGTTGTTACCCTTGAAAGGTCCTCATCGGATAGATATAGTACTGCATGAATTAATGTGATTACTCAATTGATGAGGAATTTGAAATTTGGTGCTGTTCATGCATGAGGTCTCATACCCTAAAATATTAGTCGTCCCTTGAATGCAGATTTAATTACAGTTAGGAATTTTGAGTGTGATTCTTATGAACTTGATTTATGAAAGTTTGGTCTGTTTGGTGGATTGTGTTTGGTGTCTGTTTCAAATTGTAATATGTGTCGATAATTGGAAAGTCATATCATGGTTAATGGATCCTCTGATCAGTGGAGTCAATTACATCTGAGGTACCTAGGACAGCGGAAAGCTCGAGGAAGTTTCCTCATATGGGTGTTTTGACGAGCTGTATGAGGGGTACCGCTTAACATGATGTGTCTGTAAGGTAGCATAGAATTTTGTGATTTTACAAAGACTCGCCCCATTTGAAATTTAGAATGTAATGTGCTCTGTTTCACTTGCTTGAGTTCCGGAAGGATAATGAAAATAGAATTATGTCTGTGATATTATTAGGTAGGGTGACTAATGTAGAAACTTGAATATCATGCATGTGTGTGTGATGTGTTAGTGAGTGATGATATAGGAATTCTGTGAAGCCCTCTATTTAATTTCATGTTTTGCTACATAGGTTATAATTTTGGAATTGGGTGAATAAGAGTTTAATCATTTATACCTACACTAGTATTAATTGTTAGAGTTATAAAGTAAAGAAGTGTGTTGCAAATGGAATTGTTTAGTTGTCTATTAATTGTGCACTAAAACCCTAAGCTCTATTATAGTTTTTTTTTTTTTGATATATAGCTGGAGTTTCTTGGCTTAGTGAGATTTTTGTCCGTTTTATTCCACTTGTGTGATCTGGTAATTGTTGATGTTTAAAAAGAACTCAGGAAATTGCTTGTATCCTGATTAAGCTTAGGAGGAATTTTTTTATTCCTTCCGCCCGAACAAAATTGTGTTACACCTATATTAATTAATGATCCTGTAAAGTACAAATTTGTTGATTGTGCTATGAAAGGTTGATGATTTTATAGCTGGCTGTATGAATGCAGTGAACTGTTTGGCATGGTGTAATGGTTTAAGAGTTACACTTAGGCA
Source organism: Gastrolobium bilobum (assembly GCF_033153095.1). Lineage (NCBI taxonomy): Eukaryota > Viridiplantae > Streptophyta > Magnoliopsida > Fabales > Fabaceae > Gastrolobium > Gastrolobium bilobum. The sequence continues at coordinate 9,851 of NW_026898982.1, forward strand.
GATTTTGAAATGGTAGGATGAAGTTTGGGGACAAACTTCAAAACATGATGGGGATAGTGTAACATCCGCAAATTTAGAGAATTATATAAATGTTATTTAGGGACATAGAAGTTTGTCCTGAATTGGAAATATATTAATTTATATATATATATATATTGTGTGGACTAAACTTAATTAATGAAAAGTAGGTTAATTATATTTTAGAGGAATAAAGGTTGGGAAATTAAAATATTGATTAGGATGGAATTTAGTTAATTTAGGGAAAATTATTTATTTGCTACAATCATGGTCAATTTATATATATTTAGGAATTCAATGTCCTAGTTAAAGAGGAGAGGTTTAATTTTAAGATATATCCCTTAATAAAATCCTAGATAATTCTTAGAAGGTATGTGAAATTGTGACCCATTAGAGGACAAAACTTTCCCCAGGCCTTTTAAGGGTCACGGCCCAAGACCTTGGTAGGGGACATACTTCAGCCCAAAGTTTCTCTTAAGTTCATCTCTTAGGTTATCCTAAGCATCTGAATGCAAAATGCTCATTGGCCTAAAATCCACATGCATGTATTCTCATTGGATAGCAAGTCCTCACACACACTCTTCATTATTCAATCACGGCTTATGTACATTTTAGGAGTAAACAAATCTGAACTCTTGAGTTAATGTATTCAGGCTTCAATCACCTTAATTAGGATCAGACATCCTTCTCATTATACCCTTTTCTCTATGCGTCTAAGGTGGAACTCCACGGCTGAACACTTGTCTTTCATTCTGAATCGAAACTCAGTCCAACCATTCCCTCTAAAATAGAAAACGCACACAGAAGAACTTCAAGGAGAATTAGGTTCTCATCTCTCCCCTCTCACCTACACCACAAAGACCGTGAATCTATGGTAAGGAGAGTTACCATCTAAGTCCCTTTTTCCCTTGCTCTCCTTGGTTCGGCTGAGCTACAACAGCCATGGAAAGTGTGCCATGAGCTGCTTCTTCACCATTTCTTGCTCATTTTTCTCCCTTTGGCTGGACGAGGATTTTTGTTTTGCATGCAAGATGAAACGGAGTTCAACACTCCTTCTGTCCTTGTGCTCACCGTCCATTTCGCATAAGGAAGGCGAGGTAATTTTCGTTGCCTCCTTATTCTCTCCTACATAGACCGACTTCTGACCATGCTTTTCTTTTTGTCTGGAACATGACTCTGCCTCTATGGAGTCGCACCTCCTCTGCATGCAGCAGCAAAACCTGAAGTCTATCTAGGAAAGAACCTTCATCTTTAGAATTCGGACCTACTTTCCACTGCATGCAAGAACAAGTGAGTGATTCACACCTTACTGTTTTCTAATTTCAGCGTGTGAGAGTGTGTGGGCTGTTCCGTATTTTATTTTTCTGTTTTGTTGATTGAAGTGAAGATACTAATTAGAAGCCAAAAGGAAAACTCCTAGGGAAACCTTTTTATTTCCCCTTTGTTCTTTCTCGGTTTTCATGCTCATGAACTAGAGTTTTTAAATTGGTGAGAGTTAATTATTCAATACGGTAAATGGGTACCTTGCATTGATGTAAATACGTTTTTTTTATGAGCTATAAGTTGATTTGAATATGAGATTATTAGAAAATGAATGAAAAATCCATAATAATGATAAGTATTACCCACGGCCATATAGGAAGGTAGGCCATGAGTTGTTGTCAACTGAATGTCTATGTTAAATGTTGGATCATTATCCTATAAGTGATACGATTGATTGAGGAACATGATGATTAATGATGAGAATGATGTACTCTAATGAGATATGTTTAAATTGGAATTTCATGTGGTTTAAAGTGGCTGTTTACTATGTTAAAGTTGTGTAATTAGATGGAAAAAAATAATTAATTAAAAGATAACAAGTACTGTTTTGGTCCTACTAAATTCTGATAATGAATGTCTAGTTAAGGTAACATAACATAAACCAAGTCCCTATATTCCTCATTGTCTCGGCCTCACATGCATCAAAGGAGGACTTTTTATTGTTGTCGTTCCCTTTTGATTTCTGCTTAGTTGTGTGAAACACAACCTTAGTGTATGCATATATAAAGACTTTATTTTGGGGCTTAGAAGACGGCCTCATTATTTGTGGTACTGTTTTATTGGAATTGAAGGATGTTCATGGTTTGGGAATACATTAAACTAAGGAGGACGAAATACTGAATGTTTAATTATCCATGATTAAGTTATTGGAAGAATTATTGAGAGAAAGTTATAAGCCCTAACCGCTGAACTAAGCTTAGAATGTATCAAGAACTAATTTGGAACAATATGATTAAATCTCATAGCCACCCCGAGGCACATAGAACCTGTGATATAAATGAAAAGTTTGAGCTCCTAGGTTCTGCATGTGCAAACCGAACCTGTATAGACTTTGGGAAGTTGTTAGTTGATATAATTGGTAAGATAAAATCAAAGGCAGAAATTATAATCCAAATAGAAAGTACGAAACTCGAGTTAATCCAAGGGTTAAAGAGTATGGTGATTAATTTGAAATCATGGGAAGTGTTATGTTGTTATATTTTTACTATTATTCTATTCAGCTGTTAAGCTTTGGCCTTAGGGATATATAAATCCATAAAAGTTAATTTTTAAGAGCATGGAAACCGATTGGGAACCAAGGACTTAGAAGAATGGGAACTCTATGTAACATATAGGAATAATGTCAAATAAAATTCTGATTTTGTTATATATTGGTTTAGGTCCGCGAACTCCTAAGAAAGTGGACTGAATTGGTGATACGTCTGTTTAAAAAGTTGTAAACGTCACAGGTATGTGTAGGCGGTATTACTTAATGTGACTATTGGCTAGTGTATGGAATTGTGATGTGTTGCTCACATTTGTTCTATGTATGTTATGATGATGATGAGCCAATGGTAAGAATATGAAAGGATGATATGATATATGCATGCATTTTACATCATAATACATTTTTCTGTTTGGTGCGATTGCATAACATGGCATGTATACTTGATTCATGACATCTTGAATATATATATTTGTATTGAGGACATGTGACTGAGCATGCATCATATAGGCATGCCTGGTACCAGGAGAGGGGACACTTGGCTTCAGTCCGCATAGGTTCCACAGTGGGATTCACCTTCATGGGAGCCATTAGGAATACCCACTGTGATGCTACGTGCACGACGGTGCTATGAGCGTAAAGGAAAAAGGGCGTTATATACGCGTTATGATATATGATGAAAAGGATTAAATGTTTGAAGTGACTATTTATGATTTTGTGCCTAGTTAATATTGTTGCATTATGGTTTTGTTATCACACTACTGGAATTTTCTCTCACCGCTTTGGGGCTGCTATTTTTACAAAATGGCAGGAGGACGTAAAAGCTTTTGAGGACTTGGATATTAGCTGTTGGTTTCTACTGTTTGGGCATGCTGCTATTGATGTGATATTTTATGGATGACTGTATGAAATTGAGAAGCTTTTATTATTGTGAACTATGATTTTATTATTGCATTACGATTTTATGACCAGCAAGTATTTTGGAAACAGATGTTGAAACGTTTGCGAAAAAGATTTTGACATGTTTTCTAAATGCTGAGTTTTGAAAAGTCCTTGCGAGCACTTTGTAAGTTGTCGTACTGGGGCTACGGACCTCCGATTTTCTTATAATTTATATTCACGGGTAGGCCCAGGTGTCTAGTTTCATTATATATAAACCTTGCAAAGAAATTCTGAAAGATCGATTTATTATGAATTTTACCAGCCAGGACATTTGTGGTATTTCCACTATTTTCTCTCTTATTTTGCGAGTTATGTTTCGAGGGGCAAACGAACTCCAAATCACTATTATTTTATATTAACGTGAAGCCCCAAATGTCTAGTTTCCAGATTATAAAGAATATATTTTTGAATCGCTGAACTGGATTTTATACGAAGTTTTAAAGACAGCAAGGTCATTCAGGAAATTTATATTTTTAATAAGTTTAAGAAATTTTGTGTACTCTGATTTTTGTAATTAATCAGATCCCTCTTTAGTTTTAATTGGCAAGGTAAAAGCGAAATTTTTCAGTCTCTAAAATACTATTAAAGAACTCTAATTTCGCTTAGCAAACAACTCTCTTGGAGGCCTACAAGAGAGGGTGTTACACCAGAGACCACAAACATTTCACACACAAACAAGCAATAATGCATGAAGGTACATAATCACACAATGCCAAAAACACATAATCCAACCACAACCTTCCACTAGGTGTGGTAGAGCACACAAGGGACTAAACCCAAGTTCCAAAGGTTTTCCTCTACTCCAAGCACAATGCTCCAAAACGTACACTCCAAGTTCAATCCTCCATTATCGCGTCTGTGAGAGGCAACCTATAGTGATCAACAACATTGACCATCAATCAAATGCAAGCAATTCATCAATTTCACAAAACTTATAACCAATTTTAGCCACTTTGGCCAAATGGCCCACATCATTAATTTCACCTATCTCACTCACATTACCCATCAAACTTACAATTTATTTACTAACACCTCAACCATTAATTTACCACATTCTCACATCATTTTTCCCTAAAATCCTTCTATGGTTCGAATCCTCCAATTAACATGCACGAAGACTTTCAATTCAATTTAACACTTATACACATCATTTAATCATATAATTAATTCATACCAACATACAATCAATCACTCTCAACCTTCACATTCATGATCACCACCAACCATTTCATCAATTTCCACCAAATTTCACTAAGTTACAAAATTATATATCACCATAAATTTTATTGGTTCAATCATCATTATACATCATTACAAGCAATAATATACAAAGGAGTAACATCATTAAAGGTTCCTAACCACCCCATTCATCAACACATCATCAACACAAAAACCCATTTTGTGAATTCTACAAAAGCTCCATGAAAATAAGAATACTTACAACCAATAGCTTCCTAAGGCTCCAAGGGTTGATAATCAAGTGCCCATTCAAGCCAAAGCACCACCAATCGCCCTCATTTTCCTCAAAACTGCCACCCCTTCACCAAGGAGGATCTTCTCACACACACTCTCTTTGAAAGATTTCTTAGGATGGAACATGATCACAAGAGGTAGAGGAACAACTTTGATGTTTGGAGTTTTGTGATTTGGTGGCTAGAAAAGGGAGTTCCAAAATCAAAAACGTGGAGCCCCTTCAATGGAGAAAACGCACGGGAGAGAAGGAGAGGGAAGAGAGAGAAAATGATGGAGAAAAATGAGTTTTGAAGTCACGTAAGCCACTTAAACCATAGGTGGGTCCGGAAAGAAAATGGCCTTGAAGGACGTAGGCATGTGAGGATGAAAAACAAAATTTTCAAAGCAGAATTACACATACCATATCAAGAAACATGCTTTAGGACATGGATGTTACCTTGTTTGCTTTCCAAAACTTGAAGATGATCAAGGTGAGGCTTGAAGATACAAGCCCTCTAATGTTGATCCATACCACCCTTTGTCAAGATGGAAGAACTCTTCTTCAAGGCCACCAACGAACACCAAGGGAGGCAAGCTAGGCGTCCCTAATGGAGAGGTAGGAGGCAAGGTTTCAAGGTTTTTAGTTGAGTGAATTTTCAGCAAGAAAAACACAAAAATGGCGCATGGAATTCACTTAGAAAGTGCTAGGTAATTTTCAAAACTCTCTTAAGAAAAACCTCACAAAAGGATGACCAAAGGAGATGAGAGAATGAGTGAATAAAAATCTGATTTCTTCACTCAAAAATCAGCCTTATGTAGCGCACACTAGGAGAGGAATGAGTGGAGTTGTTGCAAATCAAATCTTACCAATAACCTTCTATCATATCCTCATGATATCAAGTGCATATCTCAACAAATATCTGACTTAACAACCATCATATGGCCAGCCATATGGTGCACCCCATTTAGCCTCAAAACAGTCCAGATACGTTGAGCAGTTGCATTCAAACTTGAGCCAACTCACTCACTTATTCTCTCAACAAACCAAATCTGATGGGAGCTCATTTGGTTGATCCTATGACCATCACAAGACCCTAAAATCAGCGCCCCAAATCAGCCTTGGATGATGCCCAAAGATCTCCTCTTAATACTTGAGATTTGTTCCAACAAGATCTTATCTTATCCCTTTGTTATGAAACAACTTTTCATAGCCAATTCAAATTCAAATTCAAACATTTAAATTCAAACGTTCAAACATTTAAATTCAAAATTTAAATTCTAAATTTAAATTCTAAATTCTAAATTCTAAATTCTAAATTCAAATTTCAAAATTCAAATTTCAAAATTCAAATTCAAAATTCAAATTTCAAATTCAAAATTCAAAATTTAAATATTTGATGATTAATTTAACTAATTAAATTAATTAGTAATGTCTTGGACCATCCAAGCCCATTACATTATCCATGCGCCTTTTTTCCTTTTGGTGGGCTTCCAAACTTCTTCTTGGGCTAACAACTATTATTAGGCCCAATACCTTTAATGCTATATTATCATGACAATAAGGTGTTAGTGTGTGACCCATTAGGCTCAACATAGCCACTGACATAAATGGGCTTGGGCCCAACAAGCCCACAACCCATTTAATGACAACATAGAGCACTAGCAATGCTTTGTTGCCTCAGAGCTAGTTAGGTTAATGACATAATCATCCTATTACACATATTTGGTTGCCGTATGTATTTCCTTTCGTCTCGGTTACCTTCCTCATTAAACCTAGGGTAAGGAAACGTATCAACCCTTGCGGTTTAGGGTAAGCTTTATTCGAAATAGGGAATCTTCAATTTACTGACTCTAACGGCAGATCATCTCATGACCTCTTTTACTATGCATAGATTCTCGAGTCCTTGTAAATGTCATCCCGATTTTTCCGATTTACAGATAACCTAATCTCTCACAGAGATTTGACGAATTCCTTCAGCTTATTACCCTAGCCTTGTGCTCTTTCAGGACAAGCCCAACAGTGTACCTATGAGTCTCCATGTTTCAGGCAGACGAGGTATACAGTCAAAGCGTGCCTTCTAGAACACAGTCTAGGTAATAACTTCTGGTCTAAAGAAAGACATACCCAAATATAAAGAGACTACTCTAATGATATTCTCTGTGAGATTTCTTCATAGAGTCTCTTTGTGGGTCTATTCAGTGCGAGCTATACCCTTATAGGTTCACCCACGACTTTAGCTAAGACATCTCCATATCTGTAGCAGATGAGGTCTTTACCTTGTATCCAAATACAAGTAGATAAGTCGTGCTAGTCTTACCCGAGATCACTGATCTCCATTCTCAGTGTCTCTAGACTAGAAACGTAGAATTAGGAATAAACGTGCGGTATCCTTGAATCCTCATAATCGTGATCTCATCACAGATACTCAAGAAAAACATGTTCTATTCCAAGGGGTTTATCCAGTTTATTCATAATATATTAACAATAATATCGAGACAAAATATGAAACAGGATAAAGAGTGCTTATTATTTATTTGCGACAAAAAGGTTCACATCTTATGTCCTTATTTAATCAAAAAGATTGTCTCTAGGACACCCATATACTAACAGGTCCCACATGCGATTTAACTTTAATCAATCATCTAATTTAAACCACAAATTCATAACCTACGTATTTTTCTCGTTCGGGTCATATTTTTGTTTCCTAAAAATACTGAAAATATTTTCACGCTTATTGGTACAATTATACCGCAGTATTTTTACACCGGTAAAAACACTATTCACCAAATTTTCTGAAACTTGCCTATCCACTCGATTTTTCATCCTGAATCCATTTCTGGCATTATTTTTATCATTTGAGACCTTCTACTCAGTTTTTTTATGCCTAGGGATACATGTTTGGTAAATTATCATTTTGTCCTTTCTATGTATTTTGATCCTAATTTCAGGATTTTCGCTAATCCTACCATTTTAACCCACATTATCACATAAAAATATATATTTAGAACTACGAGGTGTTATATTCACCCCTTTTTTTAGAAATTTTGTCCGCAAAATTAAATCATACTTGTCTGCTAACTCAGGATACAGCTGGAGAATCTCATCCTCCCGCTCCCAAGTAGCCTCCTCAGGTGTGCGGCCTTCCACTGAATCTTCCACATGGGAATAATTTTACTTCTCAGCTTCTTTTCGCTGCGGTCTAGTATTTCAATGGGACCAATGGGAGTTTTCAAGTTCTCCCGGATTTTAATATCATCTGGTATCACCACGTGTGATTCATCCGGAACATACCGCCGCAACTGCGACACATGGAAGACATCATGTAAATTAGACAACTGTGGGGGTAAGGAAAGCTGATAGGCCACAAGTCCTACTCTTTTCATGATTTGATACGGCCCAATAAATCGAGGACTCAGCTTCCTCACACCCAAGGCATGGCCAACACCCGTGACCGAAGACAACCGGACAAATACATGGTCACCTTCTTCAAATTCAAGCGGTCCGTGCTTATTATCATAATAGCTTTTTTGCTGATTCTGTGCCTGTTTTAGTTTTTCTCTTATCATTTCAATTTGCACCGTAGTCTCCTGCACAAAATTCGGACCAAATCTTTCTTTATCACCTACCTCAGTCCAACAAGTAGGAGTACGACACCTCCGTTCATACAATGCCTCATATGGTGCCATGCCCAGATTGGAATGAAAGCTGTTATTATAGGAGAATTCCACCAATGACAAGTACCTGTCCCAAGCAGCGCTCTGCTCTAATGTGCAAGCTCTCAGCATATCCTCAAGTGTTTGTATGGTCCTCTCAGTCTGACCTTCAGTTTGAGGGTGATACGCAGTGCTCAGCCGAAGCTGAGTGCCAAAAGCTTGCTGTAAAGCTCCCCAAAAGCGTGAGGTAAATTTTGGGTCCCGATCACTGACAATGCTAACCACTATCCCGTGGAGTCTTACAATCTCATTCACATATAACTTTGCCAATCTCTCCGTGGTGAAATCCTCTCTCACTGGTAGAAAGTGTGCAGACTTCGTAAGTCTATCCACAATAACCCAAATAGAATCGTGACCAGCCTGAGTCCGAGGCAACCCAACAACAAAATCCATCGAGATGATCTCCCATTTCCACTCTGGTATATCCAGCGGCTGAAGCAAACCAGCAGGTTTCTGATGTTCTATCTTGACCTTTTGATAAACTAAGCACCTTGATACATACTCCACAACATTCTTTTTCATCCCAGGCCACCAGAATTTCTCTTTTAAGTCTTGGTATATTTTTGTGGCACCTGGGTGGACAGAATACTGACCCTTATGGGCCTCAATCATAACCTCCTCTGCTAACTCCTTAGACACAACAATCCTGCCCTGATACATTAATAAACCTTGTTCATTCAAAGATATTCCACTTTGTCCTTTCAAATACTTGATATTATCGTTCCGTATCTGAGTTTCTTTAATTTTCTCATGTAATTCATTTTCAACCTTTAGGCACTCAAATTCATCCATCCTACCTGCAAGGACATTTGTCAATTTCAAATTTTGAAATTGCTCAATCACTTCATTATCCCACACATCAGCTGGGACACGCTGATAGACTTCCTACTTAAGGCATCCGCTACCACATTAGCTTTACCCGGATGGTATTTCAGTTCAAAATCATAATCCTTTAAGAATTCCACCCATCTTCGTTGTCTCATATTCAGCTCCTTTTGATCAAACAAATATTTCAAACTTTTGTCATCACTGAACACCGCAAATTTCATCCCATACAGAAAATGCCTCCAGATCTTTAAGGCAAACACAATAGCAGCAAGCTCCAAGTCGTGCGTCGGATAATTTTCCTCGTGAAGCTTCAACTGCCTAGAAGCATAAGCAATCACTCTCCCTTCTTGCATCAACACACTCCCCAAACCTTTCTTGGAAGCATCACAGTATAATACAAACTCACCTTCTGGATCGGGAAGGGTCAACACAGGAGCAATAGTCAATTTCTCCTTAAGAGCCAGGAAACATTTCTCACATTCCTGGGTCCACACAAAAGGAGTATCCTTTCATGTCAATCGAGTCAACGGCAGTACCATTGTGGAAAACTGTAAGAACCCGCACCGTTAATTAAAGAAATTAAGTAATTAATTATGTTAAATTAGGAAATGATTCCATAATTGACCCTAATAATTATTATTAGACTCTAATAATTATAGTAAGTGATTAAGAATGTTGAAAGTCGCTTTTCGGAAGAAAAGTGCATATACCGGTTCTGCTAGTCGGTATAAATGCATACCGAAAAAGTATCCCAGAAAATTATAATAAGTGCATGATAATTACTAGAATGATATGTAAGACTTGTAAAACGAGTTTTAAGTCAATATAATGAGAACTGGTGCCAGAAATTGATACTGGCTATGAAAAGCGCGTACCGGAAAGGTGCTCCGAAAATTATAATAAAAATATGGCAATTCTTGTAAAATTGAGTAGGTTAATAATCCAAAGTTAAAGTTAATACTATGTGTTTTATTTTAAGGTGGCTATATATATGGCTTTTAGGCACAAAACCCTAGGCCATACACTCTTGTACGTGGTTACCTTCGAGGCTGATCAGTTTTGCACTGTTCTATTGCCCTCTTCCCTCTTGTGTGAGCCTTGTGACCTTCTATCTCTTTGATACCTCTTCCTAAACACTTGGTCTTGAGTGTGTGAGCTTGGTGAGCAGAAAAGGGTCACCTTTCTGAGTTAGAGAACCTGTGTGAGGGAGGTTGAGCTACTGAGTTTTGTGTTTGAGGGGTGGGAGTCTCATTCTTGGCACTTGGTGCTTCAAGAAGCTTCTTTTGGTGAGAAAGGACCAACCTTCAACCTTCTTTTTCGTTTCTTGAAGAAGTCAGAACCTTGGAGTTGTCTTGTGAGCTCCAAGAGCACCCTTTGTTGGCTGGTTGAGCTTGGGTGAGTTGTTCAACCCATGATCTTGAGTTCTTTTGCTTAAAAATGGAACCTTAATGCATGTAAAGGTTAAAATATGATAACTTAATGTTGGGAAATGCTTAACACACTTAGAAATGCATGCTTAAGTGTCTAAAATCAGTAAAAACCCAACCTTGGAAGGATATCTTCGCGAAATGCAGAAATTGCATTCTGTCGCGAAATATCCAGATATTTGCTCGTGAAATATCCGGATATTGATATCCGGATATGGGAATCTGGATATCCGGATATTGGATATCCAGATATGCCCCGAGGAATATCCGGATATTCTGGGATTTTGTAGAACAGTAGCTGTGTTGTGAGGACAGTAGGCTATTGGGGGTTTGTGGACCCTAGATTGATGAAGTTGAACTTCTGTAATTAGTGAATTAAGTCAGAATCATGTGATTAAGGGCTTATGGCTTGTGTGAAGCCTTAAGACGTAAAACGTAACGGAAAGGCATTATCTTTAAGTTGTATGCTTGTGGTGCATGTTTAATGATATACTATTGGTCCATAACGGATTGTGATACTGCTGTGTTTGGACCCTGAGATTGTGGACTCTTGGCATTGGATAGTGAGCTTGCAAGGTAAGCTTTAGTGTCCTCGGTTTAGCCATGTTGTGGTTCCACCATATCCCATTGGGGTATGGTTATATGCATGCTGTGTTACATGCTTTTAATGTTTTGGAAATGCTGTTGAGCTGTTATATGCAAGTGCCTTTATGATATGGATGTGGTGTTCCACCTATACGGTAAGCCTGAGTATGTGGTACATACAAGATGGTTAGGCTGTGGGTGAGGTGCAAGCAGTGTTCCTTGTACTACATGTAGGTATAGATGTATTCCTGCATTTCTCTGGCCAGTCGAATAGTGATAAACACACATTGCACGAATATCTGTTGCACTGCATAGTTTTGGAACTCATATTGATATAAATGCTTTTAGAACTTATATTGCACATGTAAGTGAGCTTGGGGTGGAAGATCCTTGAGGACCCCTAGTCTTACTGAGATTTCTGGTTTAGAGATCTCACCCCACGTTTGGGGAATGCTTATTTCAGGATCAAGTAATGTTGGTGTTGAGGCCCCAGGCGGCAGGAGGCCGGAGCTGAGTTAGATATTGATGATATTATATGCTGACTTGTCTGATGCTAGATATGCATGCTGCTTTTATGCTTTGAGCTTCATTTTATGTTTATGATTATCTTGTTGAGATGTTGTTGATTTGGTGAGCATGGGGATTGTCCATGACACATAGACTAGTTATGTCTTAGTTTTATTTGGAGTTGTAATAATGTATCAGGATATTGTCCGGACTACGTGATATAGATCTGTGATTTAGATACTCACTTTATTTAATACGATGTAATGATAACACTACCGGATATATACGGGGTGTTACAAAAACCCTTCTATAAACCTACAATAATAACCAGCAAGACCCAGAAAACTCAAGATATCAGTCACAGTCTTCGGTCGTTCCCAGTCAATCACTGTATCAATTTTGTTCGGGTCCACAGCAACACCCCTAGCAGAAATAACATGGCCCAGAAATTGTACCTCGGATAGCCAAAATTCACACTTCGACGGCTTCGCATACAACTTTTTATCCTTTAATATCTGCAACACAGTCCTTAGATGCTCTGTATGCTCCTCCTCACTCTTAGAATAGATCAAAATGTCATCAACGAACACAATTACAAACTGGTCTAAATACGGTTTAAAAATGCGATTCATATAGTCCATGAACACCGCAGGGGAATTTGTAAGCCCAAAAGGAATCACCTGATACTCGTAGTGTCCGTATCTCGAATGGAATGCCGTTTTAAGCACATCCTCCGGCTTAATCCAGATCCGGTGGTATCCGGACCGGAGATCAATCTTAGAAAATACACAGGCACCCCTCAACTGATCCAGCAAATCCTCAATACGCGGCAATGGGTACCTGTTCTTAACCGTGACCTTATTCAACTGCCGGTAGTCAGTACACAATCTCATGCTTCCATCCTTCTTCTTCACAAATATAACCGGTGCTCCCCACGGAGACACACTCGGTCTAATAAAATCCTTTGCAAATAATTCCTCAATATGTTTCTTCAATTCAGTTAACTCCAGTGGAGACATCCGGTATGGAGCCAGGGAAATCGGCCCCACACCAGGCAATAATTCAATCGAGAACTCAATCTCTCTCTCAGGTGGAAATTCTGGTATCTCATCAGGAAAGACATCCACAAACTCATTAACCACAGGAATACTAGAAATTTCAATCTCCTTACCACCCACCAATCCACCCAAGAAAACATAACCCAGATCACCAGCCTTCAAGGCTTTAACTGCTTGACAGATAGACAGGAAAGGAGACGGACCAACTGAGGGTTTCTCGTGAGATAATATTAACCTCTTGCCGTAGCAATCAATCATTGCGCAGTTTTGAGACAACTAATCCATCCCCAGAATCAAATTAACAGAGGCCAGGGGCAAGATAATCAGATCGATGGTGTAACCCCTGCCTTCATAGATAAACTCTACCTTTTCGCATTTCCAAGATGTTTTACTAATGTCTCCAGTAGCAGTAGTAATACGCATTGGAGGATTCATTTTTGTTAACCTTAAGCCCAACGCATCAGCCACATATCCCGCCACAAAGGAATGTGTCGCTCCCGAATCAAACAACACAGACAAATCAATATTAGAAATGAAAATTATACCTTTTACCAAGTTCGGGGCCTTTTCAGTATGTTGCGCATTTGTAGTATACACCATTCCAACCGTAGGAATAGCAGCAGCAACAGTAGCAGTAGTAGTCGGTAAGGCCTGCAGATTCGCAGCATGTCTCGTAGAAGATGGACAACTCCTAGCAAAATGGCCTGTCTGGCCACATTTAAAACAAGCCCCCAGGCCAGCACCACATACACCTTTGTGGTATTTCTTGAACTTCCCACACTGTGGGGTATCTATCAACAGCTCTACCACCCGGGGCTCCACTCCTCTTGAATTGACCAGGAGGCTGCCTTACTTGCAACCCCCTTCCCCTGTTGTTATTATGATAGTATCCACCTCTATTACTATTTCCAGAAGGACCAGCTGTCTTCTTAATTTCTTGCTCTTTTGCGGAATTAGATTTGGATATCTACCATAAACGGTTTCAACCCTCTTACATTGGGTCACAAGATCAGCAAAATTTCTCACTGCCGTATTTGACATCCTCTTGGCAATCTTTTCACGCAGCCCTCTTTGGAATTTTGCAGATAAAAACTCGGGCGTAGGTAGAGTACCTCCATAATTGGCAAACTTGACCAACTCATAGAATTTCGCCACGTAAGCATCCACAGACATTGACCCTTGCACCAGCTTATCAAACTCTCCCTGTTTAGCTTCTCTCACATCATGGGGGGAGTATTCTTCATGAAATAGGCCCTCAAACATGGCCCACGAGATCTCTTCACCCTGAACAGCATAAGAGCGAGACACGTTGTCCCACCATTCATGGGCATCACCCTCCAACATATACACAGAATACAATAACTTCTGAGGATCTTGGCACCTCATCACCTGGAATATCTTATCCATTCCCCTCAGCCAAGTAGTAACCTCCTTCGGGTCCTTTGACCCCAGAAATACGGGTGGTTTGTGTTTCCTAAACGATATGAGCCTTCGCTCATCAGCAACATAATCAACAACTCGCTCAGCAGCCCCAGTGGACTGAGCAACAGAAGGAGGATCAACAGAAGGTTGCAGAACATATGTAGGATCCGTAGTATGGTGGCTAGCCCCACTCTCCCCCTACTGAGGAGTAACAGAAGGCGTAGGTGTAGGTGTCACTGTAGCCGTATGTGGAGGAGAATCATCCCTCCTACGACGATCTCTATCAGCCCTCATCTTATTCATGAAGGCAGTCATCATATCCTGATTGTTTTTCATCAGGTTTTCAGTCATGGTTCGATTCGCGGCCGTTTCCGCCTGCAGAGCATTAAGAACTGCAGTAATCGGATCCGGCGGCTGAGGATCTGCACCTCGTGTCCCACGGCGACCACGAGCCCTCCTCATGATATCTGTACATGTAACACAAATAAATGAGCTGATCAGACTCACACTAAGGAATCACATATACATTAATCATAAAGAGTTCACAGATAGCTATGCAACACAAAACACAGTTATACATACTCAGTTCCTTAACAAAAATGCTCTGATACCATAAGTTAACACCCCGTTACCGGACCAGTGTGTTATCAACAAATATGATATTAAATGTAGTTACAATCACAGTAGTTATTCGTAATTACGAAAAAACTTTTTCTTTTTAATATCGTTTGTACCTTTAAAATAACTGTGATCATAACTCAAAACTTATAGCGGAATAAAGAATACATTAGCTTAATACCATACAACTCTCATTTAAACATGCTAAAAGGTTCCTATAACCAACAAAGCAAAACACCTATAATATTCATGTTTAACACTAAGTTTCTTCACCTTTTTATTTACTCTAACAATTTTTATACCTCTCAAATGCTTCTCATTCATTGATATATTATAGGTTTCTTCGTTAGTGTTGGGTGGTTTGCTGATGGTGGAAAAATATAAGTTCTAATAGGGGACGTTCCTCTGTTCTTGCAGAACACAGATTCGTCCCTTAGTTCCAACCCAAGTGCGAGAGTGTACGCATCAAGTAATAAAGGGAGTATTAATGCCCAAATTATCGTTCCCACGAGGATAAAGTGCTAATTATTGTTTTATCACTGTTTATAAAGAGTGAAATTGAGAAGAAAAGTTAGTAAATGAAATGTCTGGTCAAACGTTCCCAACTATCTTGACAACTTTCCTCAGGAACAGTAGGTTCAATCTAATGGCAAACAGTTGCTCGCTGCGTTATGTATGTGATCCTTCCTGTTTAGAAGAAGGTGAGATAATAATCATTGGAGTTTTTATAAGTACTAAATAAAATAAAAACTACTAAAAAAGAAATAACTATAATCAAGAGACAATAGGGTGGTGGTTAAAACAGTTTAACAGAAGGAACAGATTTACTGCTTCAATCTTAAAGAGGCTGTTTTCTTTGCTCAAGACTTAGCACCTTTTGGCTTTGTCCAAGTTTCTTTGCCTGCCAACTCTGATTCCTCAGCTCATGGTCTAGATGGCTCACAAGTTTCTATATTCCTATGTCTCCCTTGACTCCAACAGGTACTTAGTTCAGAACCTTAAAATGGATGAGTTGGCCCCTTATTCCTAAGGTGACCAATAGCATTTTTGCCATGACATCTACCTTCCCCCAATGGCTAAGATATCAGAAATCCCTTCCTTATGGAAGTTCCTTTCTCAGTATGTACCCAATTTCCATTGGCGCACAATGAATATAGCTTACTTAGCCAAAGAAATACAAAAAGCTTCGGTTAAGAGTTTTGAAAACAGTTCTTTAAGAGTTTCACAGTTTACCTGTTCCACAGATAGTTTAGCTCACGGCTGATAGTTTAAACATAATTATTCTCAACTGAGATCACATGGACCCGAGATTTAGTCAAGAGATAACGATTGGAACGAAGAGAAAAACACTTATATTAATTTAAAAGACAGTTTACAAAAAGAAACAGAAAATGGAGAAAGATGGGTATTTGCTCGTGAGGAGTCTTGATGGTTGTTTACAGAGAAGAGAAGAGGGGTTGTCACTTAACTATAGTTACAACTTAAAATTAAACTAAGTTACTAACTACTACTAAGTGATCTCTTCCTTTCGGA
Organism: Gastrolobium bilobum; assembly: GCF_033153095.1. Classification (NCBI taxonomy): domain Eukaryota; kingdom Viridiplantae; phylum Streptophyta; class Magnoliopsida; order Fabales; family Fabaceae; genus Gastrolobium; species Gastrolobium bilobum. The sequence goes on from NW_026898982.1 coordinate 26,482, forward strand.
TTGCAATCCCTCCAGGATTCGATGATGTTTTTGTGTGAGGGTGGTCCTATTTATAGCTGGAAGAGGAGTGGCAAGATTGTAATTCCTTTGAAGCTAGTTGCTTGAATGAGGGGACAAGACTATGGCAGCAAAGTGTGAAGCTTGCGTAAATTGCTGAATGGAACAAGATTTGGTGATGATTAGCCGTTGTTTGCATACCTTCCCATATTTTGCTTCTGTTTTCAGCCAATGAGAACTCTTGATTCTCTCCTCTTAACGTTTCCAGCTGCTCAGTTGGTACACTGCCTTGCTTTTTAGAAGTCTTTAACTCTACGTTACCTGCAAAGTGTACAGAAGCATTAAATGAATGGAGCAAGTGCATTAAATGTGTCTCAGTCCGTTCCCCTTTTAATATATTTTAAAGGAATACGTTACCATCCATTCCCCCACTGTGTTTTTGTCACAAATGTGTAAAACAAGTGATTTTCATGCTGAAGTTGCTCATCAGATGAGGGAACGTATGTTATTTTGCCATCAAAATGGCTTAGATAGGAACGAATTTACGTCCCATCAAACACCCCAAAACTAAACTGCTGGTTTTCCTCAAACAACTCAGAAATATTGTATTGGTCTGCCTAATTTAAAAGAATAGCATAACAGAAAGGAATTTGAGCCAGTGAGCAACCATGAACTTTTCAGGAAATGAACTACTCTTCATAGTAAACAGTAAGAGGATTCTGTCCCCAGATAAGAGAAGGTTGCTGATCTTTTCTCTCGCTGTCACTCATGGTTTGGTGTTTGCTGTCCATTCCTGGATGTGATTCTTCAGAACTTGTCTTTCTGCTGCGTTCCTATGAAGTACAACTGTCTTCCGTTCCAAGGATTCTTTGATGGTTAAGTGTATGGAAATGTGGAAGAAGTGGTGGTCTGATTTGTGGGATCAAGGAACGTTTCGCTTTTGTGCCTTTGAACTTGGACTTTTTCTGTTTTGAGGGAACACATTTTCTTGAACCTTTTTCCCCCTTTGGATGAAGGTTTTCTGGTTTTTCTTGAATTATTTGAATGGTTGTTCCCCTTTTTTCTTTGTTTTTCTTCTATCCCTTTTTGTTCATTGTTGAGTACGTTCCTGGTTCTTTCTGATGGACCAGATGGTGTATGATGGAGGTGAGTTGAGTGTGTGATTCTGTTTTGATCCTTGACAGTAGAATTCATTTGTCTTCAGCAGTACTTACAGCATTAAGGCAAGCTGAGAAGTTTCATTGTGGTTACATCTCAGGAACGCTCTCAGAAGTAGGTGTTTGGCATTTTTCCGTTCCTTACTAGTTTGAGTTCACACATATCAGCTTCTTTCAAAAATCTGAGGATTAAATTCCCTGCACTGTTTCTATTTTCAAGTACTCAGAGAAAGAACAAGCATGATTAGTCAGTGACTTTGTGTTTCATGTATGTTAGTTAATCCAAAAGAATTGGGCAGTCTTAATACTATAACTGAAATGCATGCATATACCAAACAGTTTGGAAAAAAAGTCTTTTCTATTTCAAAAAGATTAATTACAAGGGAACGGAAAGAAACTAAATTAAAAACAGAATTGAAAACAACTAAGCTAAGATAAATAGGAGGGTTTCTCCTTTTCATTGTGGAGGTCTCCTGTCCCAAGGGTTCCTCTTTGCAGCCTCAGCTTCCTTGGCTTCATCAATCTCCTCCTGGGTTAATGGTCTCCTCTTGAGCAGGTCTTGCAATCTACGGACTTCATTTACAGGGAGCCATTTTTCAGCATCCTTCAGTAGATCGCCGATGATTGCAACCAGGGAGTTGATGGTGGACCTCATCATGGTTCTACCAGTGCGAAAATGGATGACTTGTTTTTCAACATCCAGCAGTCTCGTTTCCAACTCATAAATTCTCCTCTCCGGATATGTCCCAAAGGCCCTGATGGCTTCTTTGGTTTCCTTACATTCTTCAGCTTGTTTGGAGACGAGCCTGTTGAGTAAGAGCTCTGTTGTGTGGTTGCGCAGAGAGTTAGAAAGGATTAGGGAGTTAGTTGCTTTAGCAATTTCTCGTTGGACTGCTTGGAGTGTTGATTCATAGGATGCAATACTGGCTTCCTTGATGGCTGCTTTTATGGTGCTGAGCTGTTGTTCTCTCTCCTCCCTCTGCTGTTCCTGAAGGGTGTTGAAGGCAGAGGAGAGCTGTGCCAGTCCGTCCCTTAGAGCCTGCAGCTCTGCATTGGTGCTCGTCATGTCAAGTTGGGGAACAGACTTCTTGGCTGGCAACCATTTTTCTAATTTCTCCCCCAGCATTTCAAAGATTTCAGCAATCCCAATTTGTGATTTTCTTCTAGCTGCGATGAGGATTGCTGCAGTAGGGGAGGGAGTAGGTTGCTTCTTCTGCTGGCTATTGCCAACAGCAGAAGGCACAACGGGTGCTGTGCTGGGTTCATCCACTGGTGGTCTGGATGATGAGGGCATGGTCGCAGCTTATTCCTCCATCAGTGGAGGAATTGCCATCCCTTCTTCTTCTGCCAAAGCTTTGGCAAGAGCTTCGTCCCCAGATGTATCAGGACGGATGACAGGAAATGACAGAGGACCTCCCAGATTGATCTGCCTGGGGCCTGTTGTCTTTGCTTTCTTCTTAGGGGGTTCTATGAGAATCCCCTTTCCTTTGTCATTTTTCTTCTGTGGCTGAGCCTCTTGCTCAGCCACTGATGTCTCTGCAGCAGATGCTGCTTCTTTGTCTTTCTGTCCATTTCCTTGTTGTTTCCTAGGAGAGGGTTGTGGGGTGATTTGTTGTGGTGGAGAGTGAGCAGGTGGTGGGGACAGAATGTCGGAAAATGTAGAGTCTAAGCTGCTTGGGGACGTCTCCTTGGTAGCTGGTTTGGTTGCTGACATTCTGCCAGCCTTCAGCCTTTTTGCTAAAGGCTCATTATCTTCACTCTCCTTCTCCTTGTCAGAGAGGGTGATCGGCTTTGTAGAGGATGCTCCTTCTGGCCTATTGTTGTTGAGGACCCTCTTTATCCTCTGACTTGAATGTTCCCCCTTTCTTGGGGGAGGTTTGGCAGGAGATTTCTTCTTGCCCTGTTTGCCATCAATAGCAATCGGGGCATCCTTCTTCACCTTGGTAGGAGGAGGGATGGTTCTTCTGGCCGGAACGTGGCCAGAGGAGGAGGATTTTGTAGGAGTGGTCTTGGTAGTCTTCTTCAGTGAGGCCACATGTGTTTCCTCTTCACTATCTCTGGTGGGGGAACGTCTAAGATTGGCAGGAATAGGTTGGGTGGTGTCAATGTAGGTGCTTTTAAGACCGTTCCAGGTCTTAGCATCAAGGATAGATGCCACCTTCGTGGTGTCATCTGGGTGTTCCTCTACACCAGCTCTCCTGCAGAATTTGGTGATGAGGCAGGGGAGAAAGACCTTAGTCTTCATTATGTCCCTCTGCAAGCTGTTGTAGATGAGGGTTACTGCATTAAAAGGGATATGCTTAATGATACAGTAAATTTGAACTTGAAGTCCCCAGCTAGCAGAGGCTTCAAGAGAAGTGGGGGTGATGTTGGAGTTGGCAAACAGTGCCCAGAACCTGGCTATTTCCTTCATGCTCCCCTTGCAGAGGGACCCTTTGTAGTAGTTGGGATTGTCCAGGGCTACTGTCTGCTTCAGATCCTTCTGAAATTTGTACACCTCCCTACTATCCAAATACTCCTGGTATGGACAGTTGGTGACGGAGGGAAGGTGGAGCACTTCCTGGACATCAACGGGGGAAAATGATACTTGTTTTCCCTTCACTGTGACCACATCAGGTGCCTCCACTTCGGGCAGCCTCCTCGTCTGGTATAGGAATTCTCTCACCCAGTTCAAGTTCAACTCACGGTCATCAGTGGCGAAAAACAACCACCGAAGTTTGTCCAGTGATTTCTTCACAAATGGAGGCAGAACCACTTTGTCCTGATGCAGAGAAATGTTCCTTTCTGGGTACAGAATAATGGTGGGTTCAGTGAGCTCTGGTTCTTCGTCGCGGTTGGCTACAGGGGTCACTTTAAATGAAAGCTTAGCCATTTTGTTCAGAAAGGGAGTTAGGGCACAAATATAGGAGGGATAAAAGGGTTCTGAGTTGAATGGAAGTAGTAGAACTTGACGAAATCAGAGACCGAGTTTTGAAAGTTTGAAATGGCCTTGCAGGCCGATGCATGCAAGAGGGAAAAACAAAATTTTTCTTTGCAGAATATACATGCACATCAAGATCATGCTTTAGGAAAGCATGATGTTACCTTGTTCGTGAAATCACCAGATGATCAAGGTCGGTCTGAAGGGTTCAGACCCTCTAACGTTGATCCACACTACCCACTCGTCTAGGTGCAAGAACTCCTTCTTGTGAAGCCACCGTATGATCACCACAAAGAGGCTTGCTAGGCGCTCTATGTGTGAAGATGGAGGCTAGGTGAAAGTGTTTGAAAAAGTGAAGCTCTCAATGTGAAAGCTTCACAAGTGGCGCAGGAGAGAGGAGAGAATAGGCTAGGTTTTCAGAAAAACCCTTGGAGGAACAACTAAACACATAGGCACATAAGAGGAGAGTATTTAAAATAAAATACCAATCAGATTTTTCTCCTAAAAATCTGATCATTAGGCGCCAGATAGGAGAGAGAGAAGTGGAGCTGTTTTATTTCAAAAATTGCTAACAGGCTCCTAGAATATTCTCTTGAGAATTGGTTCAAAACCTATTCAAAATTCTGATCAGAAATCTTCATAAGATCAGCTATATGGTGCGCCCCATATAGCCCAAAAAGGTGACCAGATACATCTGAGTAGTTGCATTCAAATTTGAATCAACTCACTCAGATTTTCTCCCAACTGACTGAATCTTCTGGAGCTGATTTTGATGAGCAAATCTTGCTCACCAACAACCCAAATCAGCGCCATATAAGGCCTTGGATCTTGTCCAAAAGATTCTCTCATGATACTAGTGATTTGTTCCAACAAGATCTCATCTTATCCTTTTGTTATGAAACAACCTTTCATAGGCAATTCAAATTCAAATATTCAAATTCAAACATTCAAATATTAAAATTCAAATGTTCAAACATTCAAATTCAAAATTCAAATTCAAAATTCAAATTTCAAAATTCAAATTTCAAAATTCGAATTTCAAATTTCAAATTTCAAATTCAAAATTCGAATTTCGAAATTCAAATTCAAAATTCAAAATTTCAAAATTCAAATTTCGAATTCCAAAATTCAAAATTTAAATGTTTGATAATTAATTTAACTAATTAAATTAATTAGTAATGTCTTGGACTATCCAAGCCCATTACAATGAACCATGCGCCCTCCACCCCTTTAGGTGGAGTTCCAAACAACTTCTTGGGCTAATAACTATTATTAGGCCCAATACCTTTAATGCTAGAGCATCTAGACAATTAGGTGTTTGTGTGTGACCCATTAGGTCCAACTTAGCCACTGACATAAATGGGCTTGGGCCCAATAAGCCCACAACCCATCTAATGACAACACAGAGCACTAGCAATGCTTTGTTGCCCCAGAACTAGTTAGATTAATGATTTGATCATCCTATTAAACATATTTGGTTGCCGTATATATTTCCTTTCGTCTCGGTTACCTTCCCATAAAACCTAGGGTAAGAAGCGTATCAACCCCTGCGGTTTAGGGTAAGCTTTATTCGAAATAGGGAATCTTCAATTTACAGACTCTAAAGGCAGATCATCTCATGATCTCTTTTACTATGCATAGATTCCCGAGTCCCTGTAAATGTCATCCCGATTTCTCCGGTTTACAGATAACCTAATCTCTCACAGAGATTTGACGAATTCCTTCAGCTTATCACCCTAGCCCTGTGTTCTTTCAGGACAAGCCCAACAGTATACCTATGAGTCTCCATGTTTCAGGCAGACGAGGTGCACAATCAAAGCATGCCTTCTAGAACACAGTCTAGGTAATAACTTCTGGTCTTAGGAAAGACATACCCAAATATAAAGAGACTACTCTAATGATACTCTCTGTGAGAGTTCCTCATAGAGTCTCTTTGTGGGTCCGCAGTGCGAGCTATACCCTTATAGGTCCACCCACGACTTTAGCTAAGACATCTCCATATCTGTAGCACATGAGGTCTATACCTTGTATCCATATACAAATAGATAAGTCGTGCTAGTCTTACCCGAGATTACTGACCCCATTCTCAGTATCTCTAGACTAGGAACATAAAATTAGGAATGAACATCCGGTATTCTTGAATCCTCATGATTGTGATCTCATCACAGATACTCAAGAGATACCTATTTTATTCCACGGGGTTTATCAAGTTATTCATAATATATTAATATTAATATCGAGACATAATTATGAAACAAGATAAAGAGTGCTTTTATTTATTTGCGACAATATTAAAAAGGTCTACATCTCTGTCCTTATTTAATCATAAGATTGTCTCTAGGACACCCAAATACTAACAAGCTCCCACTTGGCCTAGAGCCAATCAGACCTAAGTCGTATACCCAAAGCCTCATAATGACTATCATGTTTTCTCTGAGAAACAGCCTTTGTCAGAGAATCGGCCAGGTTATCATCTGTGGGAACATAATCCATCTTTACATCCATTCTATCAATGATTTCTCTAATCAGGTGATATCTGCGGAGCACGTGCTTAGATCTTTGATGAGACCTAGGTTCCTTTGACTGCGCAATGGCTCCAGTGTTGTCGCACAGCAACTGTATGGGCTCATCCACGCTTGGAACCACCCTAAGTTCAGATATGAACTTCTTGATCCACACGGCCTCCTTAGCCGCTTCTGAAGCAGCTATGTATTCAGCTTCTGTCGTTGAATCTGCTGTTGTCTCCTGCTTGGAACTCTTCCAAGATACTGCCCCACCATTTAAGGTGAATACGAACCCTGACTGTGACTTGCAGTCATCTTTGTCACTCTGAAAGCTGGCATCAGTGAACCCTTTCACTGTAAGCTCATTAACCCCACCATAGACCAGAAACGCATCCTTAGTTCTTCTCAAGTATTTAAGGATGGTCTTGACTGCCGTCCAGTGACCCTCTCCAGGGTCAGACTGGTATCTGCTCGTAATGCTTAAAGCATATGAGACATCTGGTCTCGTACATATCATGGCATACATGATGGACCCAATAGCCGAAGCGTATGGAATTCCACTCATGCGATCCTTCTCAGGCTGTGACTTAGGACACATAGCCTTTGAAAGATGTATCCCATGACTGACAGGTAGAAAACCCCTTTTCGACCCTTCCATGCTAAACCTCTTTAGCATCTTGTCAATGTACGTGGATTGAGATAAACCCAGCAGCCTGTTTGATCTATCTCTATAGATCTTTATACCAAGTATAAAGGCCGCCTCTCCCAAATCCTTCATGGTGAAGCTTTCTGAAAGCCACTCTTTCGTTGTTTGTAATGTGGGGATGTCATTTCCTATAAGCAATATGTCATCTACATAAAGCACTAGGAAGACAACATTACTCCCACTAACCTTCCTGTAAACACAAGGTTCATCCTCGTTCTTGATGAAACCGTTACTCCTAACGACCTCATCAAAACGAATATTCCAACTCCTTGATGCTTGCTTTAGCCCATATATCGACCTTTGAAGTTTGCATACCATATGCTCCTGATCTTTGATTACAAAGCCTTCAGGTTGTGTCATGTACACTTCCTCCTTCAAGAACCCATTCAAGAAGGCGGTCTTGACATCCATTTGCCAAATTTCATAGTCGTGATATGCTGCTATTGCAAGCATGATCCTTATAGATTTGATCATGGCAACTGGTGAGAAAGTTTCATCATAGTCAACTCCTTGTCTTTGACGATACCCTTTCGCCACCAACCTAGCTTTGTAGGTCTGAACGTTGCCATCTGCATCAGTCTTTCTTTTAAAGACCCATTTATTACCGATAGGAACTATTCCTTGCGGTTTAGGAACCAAGGTCCATACCTTGTTCTGATACATCGAATCCATTTCAGATTCCATGGCTTCAAGCCATCTAGAAGAGTCAACATCCTTGACTGCCTCTTCGTAGTTACTTGGTTCATCATCCTCGACGGTTTGCTGATTCTCAATCACAAACCCATACCTCTCAGGTGGATGGATGTCCCTCGTAGACCTACGGAGTTGTGTGTTTACTTCTCCATCGGAGAACGTCGCCTGCTGAGCAGACTTGGGTTCCTCAATCTGTTCATGTGGTTCTTGAACTTCTTCAAGATCAATCTTACTCCCACTGGCTCCTTGAGAGATCAAATCCTTCTCAAGGAACTCAGCATTCTTGGATACAAACACTTTGTGTTCATCCATAGAGTAAAAGTAGTATCCTTTAGTACCTTTAGGATACCCCACAAAAAGACATTTAGTACTCTTAGCACTAAGCTTGTCTGATGCCAATGTCTTGACATAAGCTGGCGATCCCCAAACCCTGAGATAACTCAGGTTGGGTCTCTTACCATTCCATATCTCATATGGTGTGGTCTGAACAGATTTAGGTACCCTATTTAGAAGGTATGCCGCTGTGTCTAAGGCATATCCCCAAAACGATTTTGGAAGTTGAGTCTCACTCATCATAGACCTAACCATGTCTAACAAGGTCCTGTTTCTCCTTTCGGAGACACCATTTTGGTGTGGTGTGTAAGGAGCAGTAAACTGCGAGAGAATTCCATTCTCTCTTAGATAATCCTGAAACTCATGGCTCAAATATTCACCACCACGATCTGATCGTAATGTCTTAATTATCTTGCCACGTTGTTTCTCTACTTCATTCCTAAACTCTTTGAACTTTTCAAAAGCTTCGGATTTATATCTCATCAGGTACACATACCCAAATCTTGATTTGTCATCCGTAAAGGTAATGAAATAGGAGTATCCTCCTCTAGCCTCAATAGACATTGGGCCACATACATCAGAGTGAATGAGTTCTAATAACTCACTAGCCCTATGACTCTCAAGCCCTTTGGGCGTGTGATGAGTCATTTTCCCAGCTAGACAAGATTCACATTGTCCATAGGATTCCAAATCCAAGGAATCTAGGTATCCATTTGCATGCATCCTAGACAATCTTGTTTCATTTATGTGCCCTAGTCTACAGTGCCAAAGATATGATTGATTATCCATCCTAGGTCGTTTCACATCTATTTTGAGCACTTCAGTTCCCATTTCTAGAACATACAATCCATTTATTAAGGTAGCAGTACCATAAACAATATCATTCATAATGATAGAAAATGTACCATTCTTAATACTGAAAATAAATCCATCTTGTTCTAAACAAGAAATTGAAATAATGTTTCTAGAAATACTTGGAACATAAAGACATTTATTCAAATGCAGAAAAAGGCCCGTAGGCAAAATGAGGTCGGCTTCTCCAATAGAATGAGCAGCAACTCTTGCTCCATTACCAACGCGGAGGTCCACCTCGTTCCTCTCCAATCTCCTGGGGCTCCTAAGTACCTGCAACATATTGCAGATGTGAGAACCACAACCGGTATCCAATACCCATGAAGTAGGATTAGCACATGAATAATTTATCTCAATCATGAAAATACCTGAGGTAGAAGCATCACCATGCTTCTTGTCCTTCACACTCTTCAGGTAGTCTGGACAGTTCCTCTTCCAATGGCCTTTCTTGCCACAATGGAAGCACTCAGCATCGCCTTTGTCCTTGGATGCTTTCTTACCCTTCTTGTTGCCCTTCTTCTTCTTGGATTTTCCTTTGGGCTTAAGGGAGTCACCTTTAGCAGGCCCCTTACCCTTACCCTTGGCCTTGCTAGGCCCACCAATCAGAAGAGCTTGTGTCTTATCCTTCTTGATAGACACTTCAGCAGTTGTTAACATACTTAACAACTCAGGCAAGCTCACTTGCATCCCATGCATGTGGTAATTCATGATGAATTGACTAAAGGAAGGTGGAAGTGAGGTGAGCACTAAGTCATTACTTAGTTCGGCATCCATGATAAAGCCTAGATTTCCTAGCTTCTCAATCAGACCGATCATCTTAAGAACATGACTGCCAACAGACATGCTCTCAGACATCCTGCAAGAGAACAATTCTCTTGAGGCCTCATACCTCTCATGCCTGCCTTTAATGTCATACAACTCCTTGAGATGTAAGACAATAGAGGGAGCATCCATATGCTCATGCTGCTTTTGCAGTTCAGGCGACATGGATGCCAACATGATGCAGACAGCCAACACATTGTCATCCATGTGCTGTTTGTGGGCCTCGAAATCAAATTCCGCGAACCCATCTTCCCCTTCCCTAGGAGCTACGGGTAATTCAGCATCTAGGACGTAAGCAATCTTTTCGGCCCTTAGAACAATTCTTAGGTTCCGATACCAGTCCATAAAATTTGGACCGGTCAGCTTGTTCGTATCAAGTATGGAGCGCAGTGACAGTGTATTAGTCATACTAATTAACTGAAAAATGTAAAGATAAAAATTAATTAATATTTGGACATGTAGTAAAAACAAATTATTAAAGACTTTTATTAATTTGCCCCTCCCACTATTTTATCTAAGTCAATGACCCTTCCTTTTGACTTAGGGTTATTCTACTTTTAGAATTTACCTTAGTGGGATTAAGAATGCGATTATTTATTTTAACCCCCGTCTGAGACCGCAAGATTAATTTAAATAATGGATTGATCTTTATCAATGGTATCTCATACCCTTTCTTAACATTAGGTTGACAACTCCTTGTCACTTAGTGGTGCATCTCATGCAACCAACCTAGCACTATTACCCTAAGCACATAAGCCCGGCTGGGCCTGCAGCTTATGTCTCAGTTAAGCACTAACCAGCACCCCAAGTGTCTTACACTTCTAATACTACTCTTACTCAACGAAACAGTGGGTCCCAACTGGGTTGTAGAGCACCACTATTTAGAGGAGGTTTGAGTAATATTGGTGGTGGGAGGTAATCATGCGCTTAATAATTTTATTCCTTTTAAGGGTTCATTTTATTAAGGGTTTATTAAGTCTCATCAAACGCATTAATATATTATCATGCTAGTCGTAACCTATGTCATACATCTAACGGTTTAAACTAGTCGCAATTGGACTTGCATAATAATCATACAAACGCGATTTAGTCCAACTCATGCATACTAGACGTCATAAGTCATAAAGCATACATATCGCGATACTCTATCTCATGCATACTAGTCGTATAATAACATACATGCAAATAAAACAGTTTTATTTTGAGATAGTCATGGTGCTCGCTCTTTTGTCCATCTTGCTTCTCAAGCCTCGGCTTCTTGTCGTCTATACGCCACTAGCCTAATTTCTCTAATTACAATTAAAGAAACTCCAAAACATCTTGGAGGGACAAAATTTAAAATACAAAATTTAAATTACAAAATTTGAAATTCAAATTACATCTCTTTTAAAAGAGCCCAAAATTACACATTAATTTAAATTTGAAATTTCAAATTCCGGGCACCATGACCATCCCCTTCCTCTTTTGCACCTGAAATGTTAGACAACTCACAAGTACAAAATATTATCACATAATATATATTTTTCACGTATGTCTTGATATTTAACAATTAATTATCAAAACATATTTAAAATTTAAAACTTTTCTTAATTTTTCAATTGGCCGAATTATATAACAATTAATATAATTCTAATTTTGTTGACTCTTTCTCAAAGAACACAAAATTAAATCATGCATATAGCCATCAACACTTAATGGCCGAACCATATACTCATGTATATGAGATTAATTTTCGAAAAATTTAATTGCATGCTCATGAAACAATTCATGGAGAAAAAATAAGAAAACAATCAAGGTGTTCAAAACACCTTTCATGGTCGAACTCCACCCTTCAAAAAGGTGCTTCCTTTTAAAACTTTTATAAAGAAAAAGACAACCATGAATATGAATGGATGCATGAACATGGCATTCGAAATAACATGTTCATAAAAACGAAAACTTTAACCGTTTAAAGTATTGTAAATTAGAATCCATTCATAAAAAATTGAATCTTTAACCTTTAAAGAGATTTTAACCGTGAAAAATATGATCACAAACAAGGTACCATCACCCGTCGATGGTAAAGCAACCGGGCTCTGATACCACTTGAAAGTTCGAAATGGCCTTGAAGGCCGATGCATGCAAGAGGGAAAAACAAAATTTTTCTTTGCGGAATATACATGCACATCAAGATCATGCTTTAGGAAAGCATGATGTTACCTTGTTCGTGAAATCACCAGATGATCAAGGCCGGTCTGAAGGGTTCAGACCCTCTAACGTTGATCCACACCACCCACTCGTCTAGGTGCAAGAACTCCTTCTTGTGAAGCCACCGGATGATCACCACAAAGAGGCTTGCTAGGCGCTCTATGTGTGAAGATGGAGGCTAGGTGAAAGTGTTTGAAAAAGTGAAGCTCTCAATGTGAAAGCTTCACAAGTGGCGCAGGAGAGAGGAGAGAATAGGCTAGGTTTTCAGAAAAACCCTTGGAGGAACAACTGAACACTTAGGCATAAGAGGAGAGTATTTAAAATAAAATACCAATCAGATTTTTCTCCTAAAAATCTGATCATTAGGCGCTAGATAGGAGAGAGAGAAGTGGAGCTGTTTTATTTCAAAAATTGCTAACAGGCTCCTAGAATATTCTCTTGAGAATTGGTTCAAAACCTATTCAAAATTCTGATCAGAAATCTTCATAAGATCAGCTATATGGTGCGCCCCATATAGCCCAAAAAGGTGACCAGATACATCTGAGTAGTTGCATTCAAATTTGAATCAACTCACTCAGATTTTCTCCCAACTGACTGAATCTTCTGGAGCTGATTTTGATGAGCAAATCTTGCTCACCAACAACCCAAATCAGCGCCATATATGGCCTTGGATCTTGTCCAAAAGATTCTCTCATGATACTAGTGATTTGTTCCAACAAGATCTCATCTTATCCTTTTGTTATGAAACAACCTTTCATAGGCAATTCAAATTCAAATTCAAATATTTGAATTCAAACATTCAAATATTCAAATTCAAATGTTCAAACATTCAAATTCAAAATTCAAATTTTCAAAATTCAAATTTTCAAAATTCAAATTTCAAAATTCGAATTCAAAATTCAAAATTCCAAATTCAAATTTCAAATTTCAAATTTCAAATTCAAAATTCGAATTTCGAAATTCAAATTCAAAATTCAAAATTTCAAAATTCAAATTTCGAATTCCAAAATTCAAAATTTAAATGTTTGATAATTAATTTAACTAATTAAATTAATTAGTAATGTCTTGGACTATCCAAGCCCATTACAATGAACCATGCGCCCTCCACCCCTTTAGGTGGAGTTCCAAACAACTTCTTGGGCTAATAACTATTATTAGGCCCAATACCTTTAATGCTAGAGCATCTAGACAATTAGGTGTTTGTGTGTGACCCATTAGGTCCAACTTAGCCACTGACATAAATGGGCTTGGGCCCAATAAGCCCACAACCCATCTAATGACAACACAGAGCACTAGCAATGCTTTGTTGCCCCAGAACTAGTTAGATTAATGATTTGATCATCCTATTAAACATATTTGGTTACCGTATATATTTCCTTTCGTCTCGGTTACCTTCCCATAATACCTAGGGTAAGGAAGCGTATCAACCCCTGCGGTTTAGGGTAAGCTTTATTCGAAATAGGGAATCTTCAATTTACAGACTCTAAAGGCAGATCATCTCATGATCTCTTTTACTATGCATAGATTCCCGAGTCCCTGTAAATGTCATCCCGATTTCTCCGGTTTACAGATAACCTAATCTCTCACAGAGATTTGACGAATTCCTTCAGCTTATCACCCTAGCCCTGTGTTCTTTCAGGACAAGCCCAACAGTATACCTATGAGTCTCCATGTTTCAGGCAGACGAGGTGCATAATCAAAGCATGCCTTCTAGAACACAGTCTAGGTAATAACTTCTGGTCTTAGGAAAGACATACCCAAATATAAAGAGACTACTCTAATGATACTCTCTGTGAGAGTTCCTCATAGAGTCTCTTTGTGGGTCCGTTCAGTGCGAGCTATACCCTTATAGGTCCACCCACGACTTTAGCTAAGACATCTCCATATCTGTAGCACATGAGGTATATACCTTGTATCCATATACAAATAGATAAGTCGTGCTAGTCTTACCCGAGATTACTGACCCCATTCTCAGTATCTCTAGACTAGGAACATAAAAATTAGGAATGAACATCCAGTATTCTTGAATCCTCATGATTGTGATCTCAGCACAGATACTCAAGAGATACCTATTTTATTCCACGGGGTTTATCAAGTTATTCATAATATATTAATATTAATATCGAGATATAATTATGAAACAAGATAAAGAGTGCTTTTATTTATTTCCGACAATATTAAAAAGGTCTACATCTCTGTCATAATTTAGCCGCGACACTTTATTAATCTCATGGCAATTTTTAGAGTCATTTTAGCTGTGACAGCTTAGTGATCCCAAAATATTAATGTCGGGTCCTCGTCCCACACCTGATTATTTAAGGATTAATTTAGCCGCGACAACTTATTAATCTCATAGCATTTTTTAACTTGATGACCAATAATCAAAAGTCGAGTCCATTGTCCTGTATATACTCATTTTTCCAATTTAAGTTGGGATTTCAACCCCGCATATGTTACCTTTTAGGCCCCCGCACCATATTCGTTTACCTTTTGAACCCATGTGCCCATTTTATTATCTTTACACTTCAATACCCTTTACTTCATATGTTTCCTGGACAAAATTAGGGTTTACATCTTTACTTATTCTTTACAGTGATAATATGAAAACAAATTTTATTCATATTTACAGGTAAAAAATAAGTAAAGAGGGGCGGCTGTAAACACTAATATTTGTCTGTTCTTTGTATTTCTGATTCATTTAATAAATTTTTTCTTTATTCAAAAAGAAAAAGCAACAAGTAATATTGCACAAAAAATAGAAGGATAACGACAAGTCTTCTGCACAGAGTTCAAAGCAGCCAGGCATTGAGACAAAATTTTTAATGGGTGAGCTACAATTGGAATGAAGTAGAAATGAGAACAGAGAAAAGAGTTTCTGAGATCATCACCAAGATGGAGAGTCAAAGTGGCATCTCTGCACAAAAAAGGAACCGTACTATGCAATTGTTGCAGCACTCCAGGCACATAGGGCAGATACACTGGATTATAAAGAAGAGAGGAGAACCATCAGAAAAGGGGAAGCCAAAAAAAAGGGAAGAGGTAGAAAAGATCTACTCACTCTTCCATCTAAAAAAATTATCCTCCCTCAATCCCATAGGGACCTTCACGGTGGAAATAAGAAAAACCTCATAACATTTCCAAGCACCCAAAAAAATCTGAGAAAGAAAAGAATAGGATTTAGAAGAAAAAACCCCCAAGTTACCTTTGAACCTAAAGACACCTAGAACCTAAAAATCCAACATAGCAAACACAATAAAGGCGTGCCGCCAACCGGAGCCACCACACCAAGTTGTTGCTTTCAACATACCATCCCCCAACTTTAGCTCCAACCAACCTTGTGCCATCCGTTCATTCCCCATGTTCACCGTGTACACCACTTTCTCAGTCCACCGGTCATCAGATTCCTACTGCTATCACCGCCGTCAACCACCGTTCTAAGTCACTACACCACCGCACCAGAGAAAATATCTACCCACTCTTCCATCTAACAAAAGATCCTTCCTCAATCCCATGGGGACCTTCACGGGGGAAATAAGAAAAACCTCATAACATTTCCAAGCACCAAAAAAAAAATATGAGAAAGAAAATAATAGGATTTAGAATAAAAAACCCCCAAGTTACTTTTGGACCTAAAGATACCTAAAACCTAAAAATCCATCATAGCAAACACAATAAAGGCGTGACGCCACCTGGAGCCACCACACCAAGTTGTTGCTTTCAATATACCACCCCCCATTTTAGCTCTAACCAACCTTGTGCCATCCGTTCATACCTCATGTTCACCGTGTGCACCACTTTGTCAATCCACCGGTCTTCAGATTCCTACTGCTATCACCGCTGTCAACCATCGTTCTAAGTCACTACACCACCGCGCACCAGAACCTCCACTCCAACACAACTGAGCTTCACTTTGCGTGTTTTTGTTTCCATAACAGTAATAGTGGGTGTTTTATTTTTTGAGTAAATATCCTTTTTTGATCCCTAACAAAAAACACAGTCACCACTTTAGTCCCTTACAAAAATAAATTAGTCAGTTAGTCCCTAACAAATTCAAGGTGGACCCATTTTAGTCCTTTTGAGGGACTAATATGGGTCTTTTTTGAATTTGTGAGGGACCATGATTTCAACTAAATGGATCCACTTTGAATTTGTTAGGAACTAACTGACTAATTTATTTTTGTAAGAAACTAAAGTGAGGACCATATTTTTTGTTAGGGACTAAAAAGAGTATTTAATCTTATTTTTTCATCTCCTTCCTATAATCAAACATCAAATGTCTCATTCATTTATTATTATAGTATTTGTTTTTGTGTTTTCTCTGTCCTTTTTTATTATTTTTGTTAGCTATAGTATATGCTATTAGGTGAAGTAGGTAGTAGGCATTATAGCCATTACGTGTGGATCTGTATGTTTCTTTCCTTTTTATTGAAGTCCACCACGTGTAGTTTTGTTTATTTGCAAAAAATGATGATGCCTATGAACATAGATCAGCTATTCTAAATAGGTCAGTTTTAGATTTTAAATTTAAATGTTAAAATAAATTGTTAAGTTATAAATAGTTATTAAGATAATAATAAAAATTTTGAAATGCCAAAACTGTTGCAGATTTTTAAAGAACGAAAAATAATGATTGATGTTATGTTCTTCTAATTTCTTTATTTTTAATTTTATTTTATTTTATTGATTTCCTTTCATATATATTATTGATCAGCCTTATTTCTACCGGAAAAATTTTAACTCGAAAAATGCAAGCAAATCAAATTTGGCATTTGAAGAAGACTGAAAAGGTTATTGTGAAAATCAGTGGTAATGGACAAGGCAATGACAACTGTTTGAATTTATCAGTGTTTAAAAACCCGGCTCGGCCATCGACCCGGCCGAGGTCAGGGGTCACAGGTTCAACTGGGGGGGGTCACAGGATCACTTTGTTGACCCGATTTTATACATTAAAAAATATAAATATATATTCTATATGAAAAATTCAAAAAAAATCAAATCATCAATTAATTGTTAAAATTCAAAATATACTTAACATAATTCAACCAATTACATCTACAAATCAATATTCACAAGCTAATCAAACTATCAAAATATAAAACACATATTCCAATGGAGTTAATGAAAAGTTATATCATTAAATTCAGGCCCTTCTTGTTCTTCTCATGCACCTACAATAGTATGTGAAAGGAGATTCCTTACCCAATAGATAAAAGCGGAGGAAAGGCGGCGACACGACAATTAACAGTGGAGAAAGAAGAACTAGCATGGTGGAGGAGATCACCGAAACAGGAAGACTGAGTTTGAGTCAGGGATAGAAGATCAGAAGAGAACGATTCATATTTCAGATCTAGTTCTAAATCTAGGCAGCAACGTGTATTTTTTTTCTTACACATAAAATGACGTCATTTTGTGTATATATTTTTTTTTTAAAAATGTAGTGACCCCTTTTACCCGAGAGTCAAGGGTTCAACCGTGGGGTTTCGGGGTTTAGAGGAGTCAACGTGCTAGTAGGGTCTAACTACTAACCCGAACCCTCAGAGAACGGAGGTCAGTGACCCGGAGGGGTCGACTCCGAGGTGGGGCGGAGTTTAAAACACTGAAATTTATTGGTAAGATTTCTTGGGAAACTTTCCTAAAATTCAACCATTTGTCCTATATCAGTTCAAAGATGGAATTGGATGATAGATTATAATAGTCACCAACAATGAAATTATATTGAGGTAAAATTGTCTAAATTTCCTATGACTGAATTTTATAATCTTTTCATGTTGTTATTGGCTTCATGTTTATTTCCACATATATAATTATGAATTTGATTTATTCCCTTGATCATAATTAAATTGGATATTTACAAATCAATGATGGAGAATATATTTCTTGTCCAAGAGGCATTTCTAAATCATCTTTTGACATTTGAAGTTTACTTTATGTAAACAAAAAATATTTTTTAGATTCTAAGTTAAAGTATAATCTTTAGTTGCTGTCGTTGCATCTCAGGGTCCACCAGAGAACAGAACCTAGCGGTTTATAAGGATGATCCTTAGAGGGCTAAATTATTGGGATTATTAATAATTGAAAGTCCAAATCATGATAACTTTAAGTAAGTGCAACTTGCTGTTTTTGATAGTTCATGAGGCAAGCTCCACCTCATTAATTTGTTTTTGTTTTTGTTGTGTAGTTCTTTGTTCTTTTGTTGTTGGTTGGCATTTGTTTTTGCTAGTAGATGCTCTGATTAAGATGTTGTCTTCACATTCTGACTATTTTCTTCATGGCAACGACACACATACAAATTTCCTTTAACAAAAGCACAAATTTTCTCTATATTGACATTGATTTTTTTAGATTAATATAATAACAAAAGGACACACAAAAAATTCTCAATTAAGCTTCATGGTTACGATTCAACTCTTGAATTTAAAAGATGGAATTTTACTTTTGTATACAGTTTTAATGAATTTGTTCCAATTTTTCAAAATGGAAATTTCTAGTGTAATCTGAGTTCACAACTATTACACATATATAAAAGTATTTTGTATTATTTTTTAAAAAATTCGTATAAGATCACATTATTTTTTTACGCATTCATATAAATTTTATTGACTTTCCAAAATAATTATCTTTTTAACTACACGTTCTTACTGTTATATACTCTTCCTAATATATATGTCAAACACCATTTAAAAAAAAAAAAATCTTATTGTAAAGGATTTAATGTTTCTCATGTTGTAAGAGTAAATTTATCTTCTACACACATAAAAATTATTTGATTGCTTGTGAAATATAGTTCGAATAAGAAGGAAGAATGATTGAATTTTAGATATGTAGAGTGGCTGTTTTATTTATTTATGGGGGTTTTTATGGGAAAATGGAGAGTGATTGTTGCATGAAATTACCAAGATGGCCTTCCATTTTGATACTAAATCTAGCAATTCTAGAGTTTCATATATTAGGAGAAGAGCTGTTAAAATTGATAGAAACTTACTCCAATAATTCTAAAAGTCCTTTAGGTGTCAATAAATAATTAGCTTATATATCATTCTCTTATAACTACTTATATAAAAAAAGCCCAGTGTACGAGTGCGAGGCTCTTTTGTAATTTGTGAATTGGACGGATGTATGCACTATGCAGTCTATAGTTATACGAGCCCGTTTCTCTAAATGAAAATTAGAAAAATAAAAAATAGAAATAGAAAAAACACCCTACAATTTAAGCATAACTAGATTTTTATTTTTAAATGGGCTAATTCCTTGATTTGTTTTAGGAGTGTTCATCAACCAATCCAAACCGATTCAAACTGTGGTGACCGAACCGAAAAACCGATAACCGAATAAACCGAAAACCGAAAACTGAAAAATCAAAAACCGAAAAAAAACCGCAAATTTTAATTGGATTGGATCAATTTTTGGATGGGTTGATGAAAACCGATCCAATCCAAACCGATCCAATATATTAATTCCTCTCTACCTACTTGGATCTTTCTCCAATCATAGCCCAAAATTTTTTAAACCCAAGACTCATTGGGTATCAACTAAACCCAAGAAAAAATCTAGTCACATCTCATCAACAATTTTATCTTTGTAGAGTTTCATATTTCATTGCCCAAAAAAAAAAACTATATTATAGTTTACTAATGCTTTTGTATTTAAAAAATATAATTTACAAAGCCAATATATACAAAAGATGTTATTTGCATAATAATCATGAAATAAATTTTAGGATTTTTAAAAAACCGAAAACCGATCCAATCCAAACCGAAAAAAATTGTATTGGATCGGATCGGATTTGAAAAAAAATCCAAACCGAATGGATGATTATATGATCAAACCGAAGGAATAGTATCGGATATTTTTGCTTCCAAAACCGATCCAATCCAGACCGCGAACACCCCTAATTTGTTTGTTATTAATCTGAAACCAATTTTCCCGAATTTATTGATTCTCATTTATTTAAGTTTTTAAATACTATATTAATAATATTTAAAAAATTTAGATGGATTACCCTCGTTAAGCTAAATGGTCTGGCAAAATAATGGTCTAAAATGTAATAGGTCTCATTCGGTTTAGCCCAAAAATAAGTTGCTTGAAAGGCCCAAATTGAATAGATATATTAGCCCATTTTAATATTTGCATTAAATTCATACAAAACCAAAACCTGTTCGAAATTCAGCTTTGAATGTTTTACTACCATATTATTGAAGATTGATTTTTGCATATAATAATACTAGTTGATTACCCGTGCGATGCACAGAGAAAAAAAAAATCGATTTGTTTGTCCCGTAAACGAATTAATAAGAAAATCGGTTTGTTCGTATGACATAAATGTAAGAACCCGCATCGTTAATTAAGGTATTTAATTAATTAATTATGCAAAATTAGGAAATGATTCCATAATTGACCCTAATAATTATTAAGAGGCTTTAATAATTATGGTAAGTGATTAAGAATGCTGAAAGTCGCTTTTCGGAAGAAAAGTGCAGATACCGGTTCTGCTAGTCGGTATAAATGCGTGCCGAAAAAGTATCCCGGAAAATTAAGGTAAGTGCATGATAATTACTAGAATAATATGT
This sequence comes from Gastrolobium bilobum, assembly GCF_033153095.1. NCBI lineage: Eukaryota > Viridiplantae > Streptophyta > Magnoliopsida > Fabales > Fabaceae > Gastrolobium > Gastrolobium bilobum. Next base: position 47,220 of record NW_026898982.1, read on the forward strand.
AGGACTTGTAAAACGAGTTTCAAGTCCAAATAATGAGAACTGGTGCTAGAAACCGGTACTGGCTATGAAAAGCGCGTACCGGAAAGGTGCTCAGAAAAATATAATAAAAATATGATAATTGATAGTCCTCAAGAGTTGAGGCCCATTAAGTGTAAATTGTTCCACAAAACCCATGTTTTGGTTATAAATCACTCCCTTCAACCTTCTTCTTTTCATATAGAGCAACTGTTTTGAATAGTGGACCAGAGCAATGCCGAAAGTGGGAATTAAGGTAGACCTGGAGCAAAATTAACATTATCTTTTTCACATATGACTATTGGGTTAGTTTGCTTTGTTCAGGACACCTAAGGCCCATCAAAAGGAACCACAAAATGAAGAAAGAAGAAGGAGTGTTGCGCAAAAAAAAAAAAAAGTCTGCTATAGTACAACAGCAGTCAAAGGAAGCAATGGGGAGCCACCACGTCAGCTACAGCAGAGAAGGTGGAGGTGCTGCCTCTACTACAGTACGAAAGCAAAGAAGCTGAGCAATGGGGAGCCGCCACGTCAGCTACGGCAGAAGGAGTGGAGGTGCCTCCCTGAATCCGATACTCCCACTCACAAAGGGAGCCAAAAGCAAGGGGGACCACTTCCATTTAAGGCCAAGCTGGCAAGAAGCAAAGCTACCATTGGAGAGGATTTAAACAAAACATGACCCTTGATGAAAGGAACAATGGAGATCAAATGAAGAACCCTATAAAAGGAATAAGCAGTCCTCATAAAAAGGGGGCGCCCATCCTAGAACCGGGGATATTTTTTTGTTTTCTTTTTGTAAAAATGCTCACTAGGAGCTAACTTCCTCTAAGTAGGTGAGGGTTCCATAGAAGTAATCCCTTTTGTCTTAGGATAACTTTGTAAGGAACACATATTTTATGAATGAATTTTGAGTTGCTCTTTGGTTTAAATTATTGATTTTGTGAAACCCTTTGGGCTGGCAACCTTATCCCGGGACCACTCGGTTGATGAAACACTGACAAGGGCGTGTGGAGCATTCTCAAGATCCTGGGGTAGTTTAGCCTGAAGAAAGAAGGGAGAAACACCTGGAATGGGGAGCACTGTCATGTGAATCTATGCTCTTTTGAGAAGGCAGCATGGTTTCCTTGCATATAACTCCAAGTACTATGGAGTAACGTGGAGAGTAAGGCCTTACCCTCTGCTTACCTATAGCAAAACAAGGGAAGGAGCAAAATCCACTTGTAAAATATGCTACCAAGCAGGGTTAACCAAAGGGATGAAAACATGGAACCCGTAACACCTACTTGACTTTTTCTGAAATTAATCTTAACTCAAACTTCTGTCACAATCTTCCCTTCACGATAACTGAACTGTGTTTTACCAGCTGATGCTCTTACTTTCATTTCGTTGACTGCTCTTAAAGTTACTTAAATTGATTCCTTTTTATTCGATGACCGTGCTAAGTCATTCACTGCTCTCATCTGGTTCAGAATTGTTAACATTGTTTAACTAGCTGCCCAGAGATTGCTCGTTGTGAAGCTTAGCTGAGAATGGTACTTTCTTTTATTGCTTCATTTTACAAATTAAGTTTCTTTTAGCGCTTCTTACTTCACAATTGCTCCCTGAGGACGATAAATCTGGGGCTACAATACCCTATATTGCTTGACACGTACGCTTGCGTATAGTTGAAGAGGGTTGCTCTAAGTCAGAGTAGATTGCTCCTGTTAGCAATCCTGATTATTACTCTGCACTCTTGCTCTCTGAAAAGATATTCCCGAGCAGCTCTTGGTTCGACCAAGCAATAATTCTTGGAAAAATGTGTAGTTTCAGAATCCAGAGTTTGGGATTAAAATGCTAAGCGTAGCAATTAAAGTTAATACTGTGTGTTTAAGTGTGTTTGGGCTTTAAATACTCCCATTATGGGCACAAAACCCTAGGATCAGAATTCTATACGTGACTTGGTGGCTGAGTGCACCATGACACTGTTCTATTGCTGTGTTCTTCTTCCTTGAGAGTCTAGGAGCCATTTCTTCCTTGTTCTTTGTGGTTTCTTCTTCTTAAACACTTGTGTGAGGGAGAGTCACCTTTGGGAAGGGGTTTGTGGTGTTGTTTCTGAGTTGTGAAGTCTGTGTGAGGGAGGTTTGGTTGCTGACTTGTTAGTTTTGGGTTGAGAGAAGCTTGGTTTTGGTTTTTGGAGGTCCAAGTGGTGACCTTTGGGTTAAAGAACCAACCTTTGTGAAGCCATTTTCGTGCCTCTTCCTTGAGTCAGACTTGAGGGGCTGTGTTGAGCTCCAAGAGCATCTCCATGCTGAGTTTTGAACATTGGTATGTTGTACCAACCTTTAACTTGAGTTTTAAGGCTTAAAAATGGTACCTTGATGCATCTAATGACTAAAAGATGATAACTTGTTGTTGGGTAATGTTGAACACGCCTAGAAATGCATGATTAGGTGTTTTAAATCGGTAAAAAGGGAGCCTTTAAGGGATATCTTCACGAAAATGCAGAAACTGCATTCTGTCGTGAAATATCCGGATATTTGTCGAACAGATATCCGGATATTGGATATCCGGATATGTGGTTTTGGGATATCCGGATACTGGGTATCCGGATATGTGAATCTGTATATCCGGATATTGTATATCCGGATATGGACAGTGAGATATCCGGATATTGCATATGCGGATATGGTCCCGAGGAATATCCGGATATTCTGGGATTTCGCAGAACAGTAGCTGTGTTGTGTGTACAGTAGGCTATTGGGGGTTTGTGGACCCTAATTTGATGAAGTTGAACTTCTGTATTTAATGGACTAAGCCAGAATCATGGGATTGAGGGCTTGTAGCTTTGTTAGAAGCTTTAAGACTTGAAAACGTAATGAAAAGGCGTTGTCTTTAATTTGTATGCATGTGGTACATGTTTATTGATTTATATTTGGTCCATATCAGATTGTGATCTGCTGTGATTGGACTTTGATCTTGTGGCATTGGATAGCTAGCTTAGAGGTAAGCTTTCGTGTCCTCGGTTTAGCCATGTTGTGGTTCCACCATGTCCCATGGGGATATGGTATATGCATGCTGTGTTACATGCTTTTGATGTTTTGGAAATGCTGTTGGTGTTCCACCTATACGGTAAGCCTGAGAATGTAGAACATACAAGAGGGTGAGGCTGTGGGTGAGGTGCAAGCGGTGTTCCTTGTACTACATGTAGGGAATAGACGTATTCCTATATTTCTCTGGCCAGTAGATAGTGATTACACACATGCCATAGATATCTGTTGCACTACATAGTTTTGGAACTGATAATGATATAAATGCTTTTGAACTTATATTGCACATGTAAGTGAGCTTGGGGTGGAAGATCCTTGAGGACCCCTTGTCTTACTGAGATTTCTTGTTTAGAGATCTCACCCCACGTTTGGGGAATGCTTATTTCAGGGTCAGGTAATGTTGAGATCTCAGGCGGAAGGAGGCCGGAGCCGAGTTAGATTGCTGTTATATTATGCTGCCATGATTGGATGCTGGATTTGCATGCTGTTTATATGCTTATAGCTTCAGTGATGTTTATGGAGTTTTATGTTGAGACTGGTTGTTGACTATATTTATTTGGTGAGCATGGGGATTGTCCATGACACATAGTATTGTTATGTCTTGATTATGTCTTGAGTCTTTTGCAGTTGTAATAATGTATCAGGATATTGTCCGGATTACGTGATGTAATGCCGTGATTTAGATACACACTTTATTTATATATTGAGGTATTTCAGTAGATGTCTTATTGCAATTTATATACAGGCGTTATTTTATGAAATTGATTAAGTAATCAAGTTGGTAATTGATAATGACGTCATAATTGAAAAGAAAAAGAATATTTCGCATTTTTAATTAAGCACCGCTTAATACGATGTAATGTTAATATTCCGAGTATACGCGGGGTGTTACATTTTATGGTATCAGAGCAACGGTTCAAGGGAAAAGCCTGTATGTATTGCAATGATTAGGATGTTTGGTTGTGTCTGTTTTGTGTGTTTGCTCCGTCGAGTATTATTATGATAATGCATATGTGACCACATTGCGTGGGCCTGATCAACTCATAATTTGTGTAACTTGTGCAGAATCATGGTAAGACCCGGGAGAAACCGCGAGACTTCGGAGGATCGGCCCGATCTTGTCCTGGCTGCATTAGCTGAGATGCAGGCGGCCCGACTAGCCGACCAGGAGGCCATGAGAATGGCAAACCAGGCCATGCTGGACGCCGTCAGAGAGGCGAACAGGAAGGCCACTGAGGACGTGTTGGAGGCCAACCGTCTGGCGAACATGACGATGTTTAGAGTCATGTTGGAGGAGATGAGGAATGGCCCTGATGTTGGTCATGCTCCACCGCCACCCCCTCCACCGCCACCACCACCACCACCTCCACCCAGTCTGCAGGATGACTCTCAGAGTCAGATGGGAGATGGCAGTCATCTTACGGGGGCCATGCAGATCGTCCCTATTTTTGTTGAGGATCGAGATGAGATCGACCGCCGGCGAATGCTTTCCGTAAGCATAAGCCACCTGCCTTTGATGGATCCTTTGATCCTGTTGCTGCGGCACGTTGGCTTCAGGCGTTGGACAAGATTTTTCGGGTCATGCAGTGCACAGATCCGCAGAAGTTGATGTTCGCTACTTACATGCTGGAGGGCGATGCCCATGTGTGGTGGACAAACCTTGCTCATGTCTATGAGATGCAGGGTCATGTGATGACTTGGCCTATGTTCAAGGATTTCTTCTTGGGTCAGTACTTTCCATATGACGCTCAGGAGAGGCAACAGGGAGAGTTTGACAGATTGGTTCAGGGCTCGTTGTCTGTGGACGAGTACCTGGCCAAGTTCAACCAGTTGGTGAAGTTTGCACACTTCAGGATGGCGAGGCCTACTCCTACATTTCTGGCTGCTAAGTTCCGCAGGGGACTTAGTGAGGATATTGCTGGTTACCTAGCTGGTTTTGCTTCTAGAGATTTTGGGACACTGGTTCAGCAGTGTCGTGATATTGAAGATTACTACAGCTCGAGTAAGGCCAAGAAGGCCAAGGTTGCTGAGGCGACGAAGGTTGCAGCTGGTAGTTCCACTTCTTGGCGAGACAGGAAGTTCGGGAACAAGGACAAGGGTAAACAGATGGCAGCTCGGCAGGCGCCGAATCAGTTCAAGAGGACTTCTGCTCAAGGGAGTGTAGCGAGACCTCCTGCTCCCAGGTGTTCGGGATGCGGGAAGACTCATTTTGGGCCGTGCTCTACCGGCCAGTTGATTTGCTTTCAGTGTGGCAAGGAGGGCCACTTCTCCAGAGACTGTCCGTCGGCGACGGCGAGGGCCACTGCAGTGCGGGCAGTGCCACTTCAGATGGTTCCTCTTCCACCTACTTCGGCACCGGCAGTGCCACCATCTTCTGGGAGAGTTTATACTCTGGATCGTCAGCAGTCGGATCGAGCTCCGAACCTTGTCAGAGGTACTGTTATGATTGGTACATCAGCTGTTGATGTTTTGTTTGACTCTGGGGCTACGCATTCTTTTGTTGCTACCCCGATTGCTGTGAGGCTTAAGTTGTCCAGTGATGTGCTTTCTCCACCGATGCGGGTGACTACCGCCACCAGAGAAAGATGTGATGCTACCGCTGTTCATCGCGATGTGGCATTTCAGTGGGATGGCCGTGAGTTCTCGGTAGATTTGATAGGGTTGCCGATGGCCAACTTGGAGGTTATTCTGGGCATGGATTGGCTGTCCAGAAATTGTGTGATGATTGACTGTTGTGCCAAGCGTGTAGTGTTGTCTCAGTGTGATTCCATAGCCAGTTCCTCGCCGTACATTTCGTTGCTGCAGGCTAGGAGAGCCTTGAGAGCAGGGGCATTTGGTTATGTCATGTTGGGAGGTTTGGTGAGTGGTACACAGGAGGACATCGCCGGAATTCCTGTGGTGAGGGAATTCCTCGAGGTGTTTCCTGAGGAGATTCCTGAGTTTCCGCCACAGAGGGAGATAGAGTTCTCCATTGATCCGTTGCCTGGTGTGGGGCCGATTTCTTTAGCTCCATACCGGATGTCGCCACCGGAGTTGGCAGAGCTGAAGAAGCATATTGAAGATCTTTCAGCGAAAGATTTCATTAGACCGAGTGTGTCTCCTTGGGGAGAATCGGTTATTTTTGTGAAGAAGAAGGACGGGACAATGCGATTGTACACCGACTACAGGCAGCTGAACAAGGTGACAATCAAGAACAAGTATCCCTTTCCTCGGATTGATGATCTGTTGGATCAGCTCAGGGGTGCTTGTGTGTATTCCAAGATTGATCTCCCGTCCGGATACCATTAGATTTGGGTGAAGCCAGAGGATGTCTCGAAGACCGCAGGTAATGTTGAGACCTCAGGCGGCAGGAGGCCGGAGCTGAGTTAGATTGCTGTTATATTATGCTGCCATGATTGGATGCTGGATTTGCATGCTGTTTATATGCTTATGGCTTCAGTGATGTTTATGGAGTTTTATGTTGAGACTAGTTGTTGACTATGTTTATTTGGTGAGCATGGGGATTGTCCATGACACATAGTATTGTTATGTCTTGAGTCTTTTGGAGTTGTAATAATGTATCAAGATATTATCCGGATTACGTGATGTAATGTCGTGATTTAGATACACACTTTATTTATATATTGAGGTATTTCAGTAGATGTCTTATTGCAATTTATATACAGGCGTTATTTTATGAAATTGATTAAGTAATCAAGTTGGTAATTGATAATGACGTCATAATTGAAAAGAAAAAGAATATTTCGCATTTTTAATTAAGCACCGCTTAATACGATGTAATGTTAATATTCCGAGTATACACGGGGTGTTACAATAAACGTGTAACTTTTAAGGTAGGAACAAAAAAAAGAATATAATAATTTAAACACAGTAAATTCCATGGTTGACAGCAAAATCTCCATTAAAAAAATATAAATGTCATGTTGACAGCAATATAATAAGAAATATGCCCAACTGCCATGCACTATTGGTATTTGCTGCTGTTTGAAATGAATCATAAACAATATATAAACAATATTTGGAAAAGAAAAAATTATTGAAGGGAATTATATAGTTTAGGCAGATGAATAATTCAGAATTACAATGAAAAACCTTTGACTCTGAAAAATGACAAGAGAATAATATACTGATTGTGCCTCGAATACTGAATCTGCATAACAATAAAAAATTAGCAGAAAAATAGGCATAACAACTAAAGGAAATCAACAAAGAAGATTAAAAAATATTTTCTGATAAAAAATTGAGATCTTACCTGATACCAAACAACAATGTTATCTCTTTGTAGAAATAACCAAGTATGTTATGAACTATATCTTGTCTACTGCCATTTGGAATGACAGGTAATATTTGCCGAAAGTCACCTCCTAGAATGACAACTTTTCCACCAAAGGGCATATCAACACAGCTAAGAACATCTCTAAGTGTTCTATCAAGAGCCTCAAAGCAAAATTTGTGTACCATCGGTGCTTCATCCCAAATGATTAACTTTGTTTTTTACAACAACTCTGCCAAAGTAGAATTTTCTTTTATATTACATGTTGAATCTTCGGTGATCTGTATAGGAATACGAAATCTAGAATGTGCCGTACGTCCTCCAGGAAGAAGAAGTGAAGCAATTCCGCTAGAAGCAACATTACGCACTATTTCAGCTCGAGATCGAACAAATGCTGACAGGGTGTTCCAAATAAATGTTTTTCCAGTCCCACCAAAGCCGTACAGGAAAAAAAATCCTCCTTTACCTGCCGAAATAGCTGAAATTATTTTGTCATAAACAACCCTCTGCTCATTAGTGAGTGAATTCAGTAGCCTGTCATGCTCTTCTTTCAAAGAGAAACTGTCATGCAACAATTCATCCATCACCAATCTATTCTGCATATCCAATAAATTTTTTTAACCATTTCAAATTTCGAATTTTAGATCAGATGACGCATTCCAACATAAAAAGCAATTAAATCAGCTGATTTCTTTTTGGATACCAATGCGATGGGCAGTGGGACATTCAATGTCTTGTCTGCCACCACAAATGGTCATTTAATTATTCGATTTAAAGATTAAAATTCAATTTTTAAAAGAATTTCTTTTCCCACCATCCATATTTAAATTCAAAATTTTAAACCATTTCAAATTTTGAATTTCAGATCAGACGACCAATTTCAACATAAAAAGCAATTAAAACACTTGATTATCCAATTAAAATTTCGAATTTCAAAATCATATTTATTAATTAATTATTCTTTTATATCTTCCACCACAAACGGTCATTTAATTATTCAATTTAAAAATTAAAATTCGATTTTTAAAAGAAATTCTTTTCCCACCATCCAAATTAAATTCAAAATTTTAAACCATTTCAAATTTCGAATTTTAGATCAGATGACCAATTTCAACATAAAAAGCAATTAAAACAAATGATTTCTTTTTGGATACCAATGTGATGGGCAGTGGGTCATTCAATGCCTTGTCTGCCACCACAAATGATCATTAAATTATTCGATTTAAAAAATAAAAATTCGATTTTTAAATGAATTTTTTTTCCCACCATCCATATTTAAATTCAAAATTTTAAACCATTTCAAATTTCGAATTTTAGATCAGATGACGCATTCCAACATAAAAAACAATTAAATCAGCTGATTATACAATTAAAATTTCGAATTTTGAAACTTATTAAACAACTGATTATCCAATTACCGGATTAACCACATATTTATCATTCCAATAAAACAATTGAAAATATTGTGGAAAATAACTAATGACAAACAGATAAACTTGTATTCCAGAATATGCATAAACATTACTTTGTCTACAGGAACGCTCCTATTTGAAGTTAAACACGGAGGAAGTGATTACCAAAACACAGCAATAAAAAACTACAATTATATTGTTCAATCCCAAACAATCTCCAAAACAAAAAACAAAAAACTTTCAAGTGACGTTGTTCCAGCTTCCAAGTGACATTGTTCCAGCTACGCGTCTTTCAGAACAGCATCAAATCCAAACAGAAACAAAAAATAACGACATATTAACAGACACATCACACTCACGATTATAAATAAAAAAAAGCTACACAAAGAAAAAAAATAATGGGTAAGTACTCAACTCTTTCTCTAGCTTAATCTTCTTAGGAGGACGGACAACTGATGAATTAAAATCGTCTTGAAGGGGATCATTAGGATTCATTAACGGCGTCACCATTGATAGCGAAATATCACCAACGTCTGCACTATCACACGTCTGACTTTTCACATCCTTGTCAGAAACAAATATTGTTTGAAATTAACTTATGTTTTGCAATAAAATTGCATGCAACATTTTTTTGATTAATTCATAAGCAATAATTTTGAGATACCGTAGCTCTTTTCGGTTCTGCTGATGCAACGACACTGTCGCAAGCCTTCTCAAATAATCCTTCGTCCTGCATTTAAAACAAATATTTTGAAAAAAATCAAATCCATTGAAACGCAGAATGAGAACAGCAAAACCTAAATAGAAATAATAATGTTAATAAAAAAATAACTCACATTCGTATCCACAACAGTCTTAAGGAAGGATGTGATTACAGGTTCGCTTATACATACTTTAGAAATTATTTTTTTTCACATTCACTTTAAACAACATGGATTTATCAATAAGAACATTAAGTTCCTTACGATAGTGCTCAAAATCATCACCCTGCAAAAAAAATATTAATGAAATTTTAATAAGAACTTTAAATGAATAAAAAAATGAGTGGAATAAGAACACAAACCCTTTTGAAATGCTGCTCACGTAAATCCGCAGCACTCATGCCCAACAAAGCAACACAGTCTCTATCAAACAGAATGAAAGATGCAGAATCAGTGTGATCCACAACTCTCAACTGCACACAAAATCTGCAACACATGACCACCGATTGTGTTATTTATAAATAAAATGAACGATCTAATAATAACAACAACAAAAATAGATATAAAATCTTACTTTGGATAATAATCATCAAGTTTTTGGCAGTTTTTACAATACCATTTCTCGAAATCTTCATAAACAGAATATGGACATTTATTACAGGACTTGTACCACCATTTATATTTGCTCTCAATCGATTTTATGGTTCCATAAGTAATGCAAGTAGTAACCTCACTGCAATTCTTAACATCACTGATACACTTCCTTTCCGTCTCTTTCAGGAAATCATTCTCAAAAGAATACGAGGACTGACTTGATAACTGAGACAACGTGTAACCGCTATCAATGACATCTGACGAAAGCCTAAAAAACAACAACATTACAAATAATCAGCGATAAATAATAAAGAAAAGAGCAGAATAATGGAATAACAACAGCTCGCACCTTTTTTTGAAGTCGACAATCTCTGGTACACTGGGACCGATAATTATCCTCGTCGTATACTTTGTATTTGTTATTCCAATTTTTCCTTTAAAATTTATTATTAATTTCAAAACCATAAGGAGGGAAATAAACTAAAACATTCCATTATGAAATCATAATCAAATATTTATGTGAACTCACCCCTGAAACCCTTTATTCTAGCAAGATGAACTATCATCACGTTTGGAGGAGATTGATTACTCCCCAAAATTTGTTGCACCAGGTCCACGTAGTCCTCCCAGAGAGTGCACTCGAGCTTGTGACCCCTACTTGCACAGTTTTTGCAACAAATCACAAAATAGAATTTTACATCAAATGAACATAACACATAACAAATAACCAATAGATACCTGAGGTTATCAAGCTCCACGACAACCATTTTTGTCTTCCTACCGGAGATAATATGCTCACGAACTTCCCCTATTCCAGAAACTAAACCGATGACATCTACACATTAAGGGTGGTTAGACAGATGATATTGTCACATAAACAACAAAAGCATGACTTAGTGGACAGTTCAAAATCTACAAACCTACTAAATAAGGGGAATCAGAAGACTCTTTCTCTATAACGTCAAAATCTACAAAATCAAATCCATTGGTGGGAATAGCAGAATCAATAGTGGATTTTACATCAGTCCTCAAGTTGAAGGACAAAAGATAATCATGCTTAGTTGGCCTGAAACTCCCACTATTCAAACCAACTCCAAATTTTTTTATGAAATAAACTTCTCCTTCGTGAATTTTGTTACAGATATTTAAAGAACCCTTTATAGCAGCGTGGACCCTTCCACCCTACAAAACACATGCATAGATTAGTACATTTTAAAAACATGGACCGCAAACCAACAATAATATCAAAAACAAAACAAAAACAAATACCTTTTCATCTAACAGAATCATCTCTACGTTGTCGTCCAAATTTTTTTGCTGAAAATTAGGAACCTTCCATGTTCTAACAACTCTAGCCTTAATCCTCCACTCCTCTTTAGAAGGATTAAGATCCTTAATAAAATCATACTTGGAATACATAACCAAACGTATATCAGGTAATATTGGCTCAAAGCCTTTGAGGACAAAGAAAAGAACGAAATAGAGACGCTTCCAAATACCTATCTATACACGAATATGCACTATTCAATTTAAAAAATTAAAATTAGATTTTTAAAAGAAATTTTTTTCCCACCATCCATATTTAAATTCAAAATTTTAAACCATTTCAAATTTCGAATTTTAGATCATATAACGCATTCCAACATAAAAAGCAATTAAATCAGCTGATTTCTTTTTGGATACCAATGTGATGGGCAATGGGAAATTCAATGTCTTGTCTGCCACCACAAATGGTCATTTAATTATTCGATTTAAAGATTAAAATTTGATTTTTAAAAGAATTTCTTTTCCCACCATCCATATTTAAATTCAAAATTTTAAACCATTTAAAATTTTGAATTTCAGATCAGATGACCAATTCCAACATAAAAAGCAATTAAAACACTTGATTATCCAATTAAAATTTTGAATTTCAAAACCATATTTATTAATTAATTATTCTTTTATGTCTGCCACCACAAACGGTCATTTAATTATTCAATTACAAAATTAAAATTCGATTTTTAAAAGAAATTCTTTTCCCACCATCCATATTTAAATTCAAAATTTTAAACCATTTCAAATTTCGAATTTCAGATCAGACGACCAATTCCAACATAAAAAGCAATTAAAACACCTGATTATCTAATTTATTTTGTCTGTCAGCTCTCTTGATTCTTGATTGTTATGATATTTGAATCAATTATATAACAATATAACAAAGATAATGTCTTTGTTATATCATTATTGTGTATATATTTTTTTAAAAATAACCATAACGAAATTGTGAATTGAATGACGATCAGGTCTTCAACAATTGTGAAAGCTGTTTTTGTTTCTATTGATCTCCATGAATAGAGATCGTGAATTCATGTCCGTGAAAAGAGTTTTCTTTTATTAATTTAAAATTGTGAATTTCAGATTGTGCAAAATAAATACATAATTTCGAAATTTAATTGATAAACCATTTAAAAATTTCGAAAATTCAATTTTTAAAAGAATATTGGTATGATAGTTTATCTGATAGAGTTTTCTTTTTATTGAATTTAAAATTTCGAATTTCAGATTGTGCAAAATAAATACATAATTTCGAAATTTAATTGATAAACCATTTAAAATTTTGAAAATTCAATTTTTAAAAGAATATTGGTATGATAGTTTATCTTTTTTTGGAGTTACCCAACCCTAATTATCTGATATGATAGTTTTGGTTTTGGGATTTAATTTATTTTGTCTGTCAGCTCTCTTGATTCTTGATTGTTATGACATTTGAATCAAATATATAACAAAGATAATGTCTATATAACAAAGATAATGACTTTGTTATATCATTATTGTATATATATTTTTAAAAAAAATAACCATAACGAAATTGTGAATTGAATGACGATCAGGTCTTCAACAATTGTGAAATTTGTTTTTGTTTCTATTGATCTCCACGAATAGAGATCGTGAATGCATGTCCGTGAAAAGAGTTTTCTTTTTATTGAATTTAAAATTTCGAATTTCAGATTGTGCAAAATAAATACATAATTTTGAAATTTAATTGATAAACCATTTAAAATTTCGAATTTCAGATGAGATGACCAATTCCAACATAAAAAACAATTAAAACAGCTGATTTTTTTTTGGATACCAATGTGATGGGCAGTGGGACATTCAATGCCTTGTCTGCAACTATTATTCGATTTAAAAATTAAAATTCGATTTTTAAAAGAGTTTTTTTTTTCCAATTTACCCAATAAAGAAAGTTTGTATATAACCAAATTGTAGAATTAACCAGGGAGTGACACTTGGCAAAACTTTCCAGCAGTGAACTCTCCTTTATATATATAATAATATAGATTTGAAGGAAAACTTTGAGTTTGACTATGTTGCTGGAATCAAATGGGTCATGAGTATCTTAGGGAAAATATAGAAGGCCCATAAATTAGGCTAAGATCCTAATAAAAGTAGGAAGAAATACTTGCTAATTATCCTTTAGATTGGATTGTGTTGATTGGACTGCTTTTGTGCATCACTATAAGAGTGATAAAATGAAGGTAAGAATTTTTTTTACTGGAAATTATTTTACTTTATCCATGTCTTGGAAAACTTGGTAAATAATGACAATCATATTTGAAAATTATAGAAACAAAGTTTACAAAATACTCAAAATTGTAAAAAGCTTAAAGTCTCACATGCTAATGGTAGTAAGAGCATTGCTAGAAGAGCTCGTGAAATGGTAAAATCTTATTTTAGAAAATTAATTGTATTGCATGTGCATTTTATTTGTTCATTCATATTTTATTAATGATATTAGGATTTTATCTATTCTATTTTATTCCAATGGTCATGCCAGTAACGTCTCATTTCTTCTATTCTATTTTATTCTATTCGGATTATACCCTAATTTGGCTTGGCTCCTGGAAACAAGTATCAATTCATATGCACATTTTGGAACTCACTGCATGTTCTTAAAAGATGACATACAGACATAAAACTTTCAATATATCTTTTTTCTACTTACTCATTCTGAAATATTAAAATACAACCTTTATGGACAAATTTATGTTTGGTTTTTTTTTTTTGTGCTTTCTAGTTTTCATTAATTATTAATAATTAATTGTAGCTTTTATGCGATTCAGCATATAGAAAGTTATGAATTGATGTAAGATTGTTTTTAATTTACTCTACTATCTCCCATTCTATATAATATTATACACAAGTGCATATATAAATATAGGATTCTTCAAACTTGCATATATTGTACTATAAATATTTTAGTAATGTATTGCATGTGCATTTTATTTGTTCATTCATATTTTATTAATGATATTAGGAGTTACAATTGGGAAGACCCGTGTGTTGAAATGAGATTATTTTATCGACTTTAATGAAGAAGGATCGAAACTACATAAATGAAGAAGGAAAGAGTTTGGCGGTAAGTAAATGAAGAATGAAAAATATGTGACATCATTATTATTCATATTTAGGTTTTTCTTTTATTTGATGACTTTTTGCTAATTGTTTCATAGGACAAGATATCAGAGCACTTCTCTCAAGATCAAGACTGTGCTGCCACTTTAGGTGTTCCATCAAAGGTAAATGTTTATCCTGATGATGGTATTGAAAAAGTATATGGAGCTGAGCATTCTGGCCGAGTCTGTGGTTTTGGCAATGATATTTGTTCTTCCAATGTATTTGGAATGTCTAGGCGTTTTACTGGTTTTGTCATATTGGTGGCTCTAATCAACAATGTGTTGAGGACTTGAAAAAACAAGTAAAATCTTTAGAAGTGAAGTTGGATGGATATGAAGAATGAAGGTTGGATATGAACAGAATAAGGAACAACTTGTACAAACTCAAAAACAAATGGCTACTCTTCACAAAATTCTACTAGATAAATTTAGCAGTGAGTTACCCATTTTCACCCTCTTTGTTATAATTGGTTAGAAACTTAGAATATACATGAATTGATGTTTATAAATTGATTTATCCTTTAGGATTAATAGTTTATTATTAATCCCCATTC
The DNA here is from genome assembly GCF_033153095.1 of Gastrolobium bilobum. NCBI lineage: Eukaryota > Viridiplantae > Streptophyta > Magnoliopsida > Fabales > Fabaceae > Gastrolobium > Gastrolobium bilobum. The sequence continues at coordinate 62,231 of NW_026898982.1, forward strand.
TCCTATTTCTACAAGTTAAGATTTATTATTTTGAGGCACTGTTCAGTTCAATCTAGTTGTGTAAACTCCTTGTAGTGATCCATTGCCTCGTGTGCATGTGTGTGTATTATAGAACTTGAATATTTTGAAAGGTAATTATGCTGATTTTGATGAATGGCATGTAATTCAAACAAACGAGAACCCACAATGGGAGAAATTATAATGGTTACTCTCATTACAAATTTGTTTAATTTATATATACACTCTTATATTATTGTCAATACTTGGAGAGTTGTTATCCTTGTAGCTTAGTTCAGAGCTTGAATTCTATTTATTCTGCTACTTGGCAAGTATGTTGTACTGATATATATAATTTGAGCATATTGTATAAAATGGGTCGTAATCATACCAAGTGATGTTAAGTAGATTGATTCATTTCATTTTGATTGTTACTTTGGTATATGAATTTTTATATACATTCTATTATTAAGAAGAACCCACATATTATATGATGTATTGTTTGAGTGAAAAGATGTGTTAGGACATTGAAGTTGTATATTTGGTGTTCATATAGCGTTTTCACCTATTGTTGCGTGAGAAATGCAATACAACACGCAAATCCTCCAAATATAGGATAATCTTCGTAAAGTGTGGAAATTAGTTTTTCTTTGATATTTGATTAGTCTACTCTAGTAAATTTCATGTTGTATCCAGGTAGAGAATATAGCTACCATAGAGTGGGATCAAATTTGTGGTAATTCACATTTAAGTGTGATTTAATTTTCTATTATTTGCAAATTTTGGGTGTTCGACTTGGCAGTACTATTATTGGTTTTATTATTGCTTGCGGTTGAATTGTAATAACAGATCTCAAGACTTTCATTTAATCTATGCTTAGTAGAAAATATATTATACTGCGATATTATTTGTCATATATTGAAACTTGAGTTTTCACTTTTAGTTAGAAATAAAGCTAATTATTTCTCAAATTTTGTTACTGTATGTGATAGTGTGTTGTTATTATCCCGGTATTGATGTAAAGACATTTGCTTGAGTAGACAAAAAATTTACTTGGGCAAAGTATTTTAACTCTCATTATTGTTAAGGAGAATTATTGAGGCAAGTAAACCTTTACTTTTCCTTTCTCCTACTTCAAATATTTAAAAGTTTTAGATAATTTAAGAAACCCATAAATCAGAAATCAAAATTATCCACAGTAACTATTTTTATTCACTTGAAGGCTTCTTCACATGTTTTTTTTTTTTTTTTTTTTTTTTTTTTTTTTTTTTGCATTTTGTCTTTTAACTAATTATTTATATTTATTTTCTATTGCTTACTAATTTATCGTTTGATGGTTTACTTTTGAATAGGTGGGCCTAAAGGTTTATGCTTCTCCTCTTAACAGAATTAATGCTTTTAAGGTTTGTTCATATTTTATCTAAAAAATAAAAGGTAGTAATTTCTTGACATTGAAAAGTTATGTGACATTTTAGCATATCTTATTTAATTTTTTTTATACAGGTATGATTTGGTGATAAGCCTTTTTAAAAGGATAAGATGCATACAACAACAATTCTTGGAAGACAGATTTAAAAAATGTGTTGTTATATTTTGTTTAGTTGAACAAGAAGTTAATATTTTGTATAAATGTCTGGTGACAATCACAAACTTATAGTTTTAGCTTTATTTGGCAAATATTTCTCTTAAATGATGTAAGTGGAAAACTTGATTACCTCCTTTTGTTGATAAAGGAAACTGCTTCAGCTTATATGAAAATGGAAAAAAATACGAATTTTAAGAAAATTTTTAAAAAACATGATTTACTCATATGAATAGAAAAAAAATATATTGTGTTAAATTGTGTACTCCACCTTATTTGATTATCTCCCTTAATTTGGTTTTTGGTTCTTGTATCAAATGCAATTTTTATTATTTTCTTTTTATATGATTGGGAAAATTTGTAATATTTGTTATTTTTTTTTAAAAAAAAATTCCTTATAATTAGCCACAGTTTTGTCTGTGGCAAAATAAACATTTTCATCATTGGAATCCAAATCATTTAGCCACGAATATAACATGACTAATATAACATAAATCGTGGCCAACTCAATGTTACCACACTCATAAAGTCATACAAACCGTGCTTAAATGCAAAATTTAAGAAGAAGTTGTGACCCTAGACCCTCCCTGGATCCATGGGAATAAGCCAAGGAGGGTTACATAAGTGGTGACTGAGCTGGTTTGTTAGTGGCGAAAGGCAAAAGCAAGCCACAATAGTAGCTATTTACATCATTGCAGGAATGTTAGGAAAGAAAAGAAAGTAAGTTAACCAAACGATGGTAGCTCAGTTGGTTACAAGAAAATTGAATAAGTAAAAAAGAAAAAGTTTTGATTCGATCCCCATATGTCACCTTTAAAAGAGGTTTAAATATTTTCATTTCTAATTAAGATTGGGTTAATTAAAAAAAAAAAGTAAGCTAAGAAAAAACATTAGTTAACACTCAAAATAGAAATCAAAGGTATTTAAGTCTTTGTTGTCAATGGACAACAAAAATAACGTCAAGGAATGGTGCACACTGGCATTTTCGTTGTTATTTTTTTGTTTACATTCATATATTTTATTATTATAACGTTTCAAAACAAGGAAAAAAAATAAATAAAAATGTAAAAGTTGGTATTTTCAATATTTAAATATATTAATTAAATGTTCCCTAATCTGAACTTTTATATACTAAAGATAGAGACACGAGATAATGTTTATCTATTTACTGCACAATTCCAACTGATTAGTATACATTCTTATACACATTCAACGCTCTTGACAAGAACGAGACTAAAAGTTAAATTCTGAATCTTCCCACAACTACAAATATCCTTACGATGTATTGCTGTAGAATAAGCTTTGCCGATTAGCTGAAACCAGAGAATTCCAAACACTTCTAGCATGCTTACAATCTCTTAGAACATGGAGGTTTGTTTCCAACTCACCAGGACATATTTTACAATGACCAGATTCCCCACTCCATCTAGATGTGCGGTCTTTAGTAAGAAGGCGGCCATGCATTATGATCCACATACAAGATTTAACACGTTGAGGCCCATGCCATTTCCATATGGTAGTCCAAGAATTTTTCAACGGCATGAGAGGGAAACCAAGCATGTTATAATACGCGGTTTTAACTAAAGAGCAGCCAACCTTTTGATTTCTCCAAATAATGCGGTCATTTCCATCCGATGCGCTAGGAATGAGAGCAGCTTGGATCCTTGCAACAGCTTGATCATTGAGATATTGACGAATATAGGGAAAGTTCCATTGACCAGTATTGCTGTTCACGAAGGCACTAACAAGGAGATTCAACTCCAAACCAGTTGGAGTACGAGTAGCCAGAGAGGCAAGACACTCAGTTAAACCCAACCAATTGTCTGTCCAAAATAATGCATCATTACCGTCTCCAATCTCCCATTGCATTGCTTGAAGAAAAGATGGCCAAACACTACACAGATTTTTCCAGAAGTATGAGTCATATGCTTTATGATTTACTTCCCTCCGAAGATCCAAACCTCTCTTATATTTACTTGTTACAACTCGAACCCACAACGAATCGGGCGAAGTAAGTATCGTCCATGCAAGCTTGTGAAAGAAAGCCATATTTTGGACACGAAGGTTAATCACCCCTAAGCCACCCATGCTCTTAGGCTTGCAAATATTATCCCATGCAACCAGATGAGATCTCCTTTGACCATTTTTATCACCCCAAATAAAGGCACGCTGCAACTTCTCTATTTCATCACAAATGGCTACAGGAAGCAGACTGTGTTGCATTTGAAATATAGGAGTTGCTGAAATAACAGAGTTGGAAAGTGTAATTCGACCGGCAAAAGATAAGACTTGGTTACTCCAACCAGATAACTTGTGCCTAATTCTTGCAACAACATCAGCATAATGGTCTTTGGTTACTCGACCATGTTTCATCATGGACCCAAGATATCTCCCTATATTGTGAGTTTGCTTGAAGCCACACACATTTGTGATATCATCTGCAATGTGAGCATCTGTATTTTTCGAGAAAAAAATACTAGATTTCGGAATACTAACCTTTAGGCCAGACATTGAACTAAAAGTCTCCAAGCAATCCACTATAACTTTGATTTGATCTAGAGAAGCTTCTGCAAACAACATCAAATCATCAGCAAACATCAGATGGGCTATCTTAGGACCTTTTGATCCCACGGAGATTGGCTTCCATCTCTTATTGTCAACCGCATCTTGAATGAGATGAGACAATTTTTCCATG